>NW_027518959.1:110000-115000 GCF_043159265.1 Tasmannia lanceolata | reverse complement strand
CTTGGCCTTGGCTTGTCCTAGCAAGGCATTGCTGGGTTGGGCTCCCTTGGCCTTTTGGGCGCCTTGGACGATGTCTTGCGAAGACCATGGGCACAAGGCCATGGCATATGGTGAGGAAAGGACCACGGTTGCCAAGGTTAGGCACCGGAATGCTTGGCCTTGGCTTGCCCTAGCAGGGCATTGCTGGGTTGGGCTCCCTTGGCCTTTTGGGCGCCTTGGACGATGTCTTGCGAAGACCATGGGCACAAGGCCATGGCATATGGTGAGGAAAGGACCACGGTTGCCAAGGTTAGGCACCGGAATGCTTGGCCTTGGCTTGCCAAAGCAGGGCATTGCTGGGTTGGGCTCCCTTGGCCTTCCGGGCGCCTTGGACACTGTCTTGGGAAGACCATGGGCACAAGGCCATGGCATATGGTGGGGAATGGACCACGGTTGCCAAGGCTAGGCATATAGAGAGGAATCGCATTTTTGCCCGGATAGGCACCGGAATGCTTGGCCTTGGCTTGCCATAGCAGGGCATTGCTGGGTTGGGCTCCCTTGGCCTTCCGGGGGCCTTGGACGCTGTCTTGGGAAGACCATGGGCACAAGGCCATGGCATATAGTGAGGAATGGACCACGGTTGGCAAGGCTAGGCATATAGAGAGGAATGGACCACGGTTGCCAAGGTTGCGCAAGTTTTGGGCATTTTTTGCCCGGATATGCCCAAGTATGCCCCGATAGGCCCGTTACGCCCCGGTATGAACGCGTATGCCCGGATAGACTCGGTATGCCTTGGGATACATGCGTATGCCCCGATAGGCTTGGTACGCCCCGATATGCGCACGTGTGCCCCAGTAGGGCTCGGTATGCCCCGGTATGTACGCGTGTGCCCCGATAGGCCCGGTATGCCCTGATAGGCCCGGTATGCCCCGATATGCACACGTGTGCCCCAATAGGGGTCGGTATGCCCCGGTAGGTACGCGTGTGCCCCGTAATGCACGTTTCGCAGATCTCCCCGCATGTCCCGCCCCTATATGTAATACTTACTTACTTACTTACTTTCTTTCTTGCTTGCTTGCTTGCTTGCAATGGTTGGGAGTGCCCGGCATGCCCCGCTGCAGAGACCAAGGGCGCAATGACTTGGCACCGCGGATGCCGGGACTCCGGCACTTCCCGTGGCACTGATGGTTGGTTCCAAAGACAAAAGGCCGTGCAAGGCCACCGCACCGCGGATGATTTTGCTCGTGCTGGCGCCGTTGTGTGGCCAAAGAACATGCGCGAATGCTCGTGTCGGAAGGGTTGGTGTCCTGGCCCCGCGGGTGTCACGAATGCTCGGTTGCGAAGACCATGGGACCAGAGCCATGGCACGTCGGATGATGGCTCCAGCTGGCGCCCCGGCACTTTCTGTGGCATTGATGCTCGGTTTCAAAGACAAACGTGCGCAGTGCCAGGGGACCGCGGATGACTGCTCGTGCTGGCCCCGTTGGGCGGCATTGATGGTCGGTTGCAAAGAAAATGCGCGATTGCTCGTGTCGGGGCCCGGCAAGCCAAGGCCAAGCGAGCCATGGCACGTCGGATGATGGCTCCAGCTGGCGCCCCGGCACTTTCTGTGGCATTGATGCTCGGTTTCAAAGACAAACGTGCGCAGGGCCAGGGGACCGCGGATGACTGCTCGTGCTGGCCCCGTTGGGCGGCATTGATGGTCGGTTGCAAAGAAAATGCGCGATTGCTCGTGTCGGGGCCTGGCAAGCCAAGGCCAAGCGAGCCATGGCAACGCGGATGATGGCTCGCTAGTGCTGGCGCCGTGCACAGTGGCCTCGCACACTCGCCCTGCACGCTTCCCTTGCACGCAGCCTTGCACACTAGCCTCGCATGCGAGCCTTGCACCCTAGCCATGCAAACTAGCCTTGCACGGTAGCCATGCACACAAGCCGTGCACATTAGCCATGCGCACAAGCCCCGCACACTAGCCTTGCGCACAACCCTTGCACACAAGCCATGCACTCGAGCAATGCACACAAGCCTTGCACTCAAGCAATGCACACAAGCCCTGGACACTAGCCTTGCACACGGGCCTGGCACACAAGCCTTGGGCACTAGCCTTGCGCACTAGCGTTCCACATGAGCCTTGCACACTAGCCTTGGACACTAGCCTTGCACACAGGCCTTGCACACTAGGCATGCTTGGGCGAGCTGATCCCGCATCAAGTCGACGGGTCTAGGCATTCTTGGGCGCAGATCCCGCATCGTCTCGTCGCGTCTGGGCGCAAACACGTCGCGTCTCGTTGCGTCTTCAGAAGTCGTCGCTAACAGCACCTTTGGTTGCCACTGGTGGTTAGGCTGGTTGGTTGCGCAAACCCTATAGGAGGGTGGCATGCTGGTGGGCGTTTTTGCCCGGATAGGCACTAGAATGTGCAGATTTTGGGCGTTTTTGCCTGGATAGGCTAAGGAATGGGCATGCTTTGGGCGTTTTTGCCCGGATAGGCACCGGAATGCTTGGCCTTGGCTTGTCCTAGCAAGGCATTGCTGGGTTGGGCTCCCTTGGCCTTTTGGGCGCCTTGGACGATGTCTTGCGAAGACCATGGGCACAAGGCCATGGCATATGGTGAGGAAAGGACCACGGTTGCCAAGGTTAGGCACCGGAATGCTTGGCCTTGGCTTGCCAAAGCAGGGCATTGCTGGGTTGGGCTCCCTTGGCCTTCCGGGCGCCTTGGACACTGTCTTGGGAAGACCATGGGCACAAGGCCATGGCATATGGTGGGGAATGGACCACGGTTGCCAAGGCTAGGCATATAGAGAGGAATTGCATTTTTGCCCGGATAGGCACCGGAATGCTTGGCCTTGGCTTGCCATAGCAGGGCATTGCTGGGTTGGGCTCCCTTGGCCTTCCGGGGGCCTTGGACGCTGTCTTGGGAAGACCATGGGCACAAGGCCATGGCATATAGTGAGGAATGGACCACGGTTGGCAAGGCTAGGCATATAGAGAGGAATGGACCACGGTTGCCAAGGTTGCGCAAGTTTTGGGCATTTTTTGCCCGGATATGCCCAAGTATGCCCCGATAGGCCCGTTACGCCCCGGTATGAACGCGTATGCCCGGATTGACTCGGTATGCCTTGGGATACATGCGTATGCCCCGATAGGCTTGGTACGCCCCGATATGCGCACGTGTGCCCCAGTAGGGCTCGGTATGCCCCGGTATGTACGCGTGTGCCCCGATAGGCCCGGTATGCCCCGATATGCACACGTGTGCCCCAATAGGGGTCGGTATGCCCCGGTAGGTACGCGTGTGCCCCGTAATGCACGTTTCGCAGATCTCCCCGCATGTCCCGCCCCTATATGTAATACTTACTTACTTACTTACTTTCTTTCTTGCTTGCTTGCTTGCTTGCAATGGTTGGGAGTGCCCGGCATGCCCCGCTGCAGAGACCAAGGGCGCAATGACTTGGCACCGCGGATGCCGGGACTCCGGCACTTCCCGTGGCACTGATGGTTGGTTCCAAAGACAAAAGGCCGTGCAAGGCCACCGCACCGCGGATGATTTTGCTCGTGCTGGCGCCGTTGTGTGGCCAAAGAACATGCGCGAATGCTCGTGTCGGAAGGGTTGGTGTCCTGGCCCCGCGGGTGTCACGAATGCTCGGTTGCGAAGACCATGGGACCAGAGCCATGGCACGTCGGATGATGGCTCCAGCTGGCGCCCCGGCACTTTCTGTGGCATTGATGCTCGGTTTCAAAGACAAACGTGCGCAGGGCCAGGGGACCGCGGATGACTGCTCGTGCTGGCCCCGTTGGGCGGCATTGATGGTCGGTTGCAAAGAAAATGCGCGATTGCTCGTGTCGGGGCCTGGCAAGCCAAGGCCAAGCGAGCCATGGCAACGCGGATGATGGCTCCAGCTGGCGCCCCGGCACTTTCTGTGGCATTGATGCTCGGTTTCGAAGACAAACGTGCGCAGGGCCAGGGGACCGCGGAGGACTGCTCGTGCTGGCCCCGTTGGGCGGCATTGATGGTGTGTTGCAGAGAGCATGTGCGATTGCAAGTGTCGGCCGGGTTTGGGTTCCCTTGGGCTTTCGGGTGCCTTGGACGCTGTCTTGCGAAGACCATGGGCACAAGGCCCCGTCCTGGCCCCTTGTTCGATTCGCTCTCGTCTTGCGCTTGCTTCCAAGGTCCTCCATGACCTTCCCCATGGCCTTGCTAGATCCCCCCCATGACGCATGACCTCTGTCCGTTGATTGGTTTTGAGTGCACACCATGCCCGGCTTGGCACCGTGTTGTCGCGTGAGTGGCATTTGGATCGTGCATGCTGGTGGGCTACCTGCCAATGCGCACAAGCCTTGCACACTAGCCTTGCGCACGAGCCTTGCACAAAAGCCTTGGACACAAGCCTTGCGCACAAGCCATGCGCACAAGCCTTGGACGCTAGCCTTGCACACAAGCCATGCATACAAGCCTTGCTCACAAGCCTTGGGCACTGGCCCATCGCAGTAGCCTTGCACACAAGCCTTGCGCACTAGCTTTGGGCACGAGCCTTGCGCACTTGCCTTGGGCACTAGCCTTGCACACAACCCTTGGGAACTAGCCTTGCGCACCAGCCTTGCCCACAAGCCTTGCACACCAGCCTTGCACACTAGCCTTGCATACAAGCCTTGCACACTAGCCTTGCACACAGGCCATGCTCACTAGCCTTGGGCACTAGCCTTGCACACAGACCTTGGGCACTAGCCTTGCGCACTAGCCTTGCCCACGAGCCTTGCACACTAGCCTTGCACGCAGGCCTTGCACGCTAGGCATGCTTGGGCCAGCAGCTCCCGCATCAAGTCGGCGGGTGTAGGCACGGTTGGGCGCAGATCCCGCATCGCCTCGTCGCGTCTGGGCGCAAACCCGTCGCGTCTCGTTGCGTCTTCAGAAGTCGTCGCTAACAGCACCTTTGGTTGCCACTGGTGGTTAGGCGGGTTGGTTGCGCAAACCCTATAGGAGGGTGGCATGCTGCGGGGCGCTGGAATGCGCAGGCTTAGGGCGTTTTTG
>NW_027518959.1:97500-100000 GCF_043159265.1 Tasmannia lanceolata | reverse complement strand
GAGCCATGGCACGTCGGATGATGGCTCCAGCTGGCGCCCCGGCACTTTCTGTGGCATTGATGCTCGGTTTCAAAGACAAACGTGCGCAGGGCCAGGGGACCGCGGATGACTGCTCGTGCTGGCCCCGTTGGGCGGCATTGATGGTCGGTTGCAAAGAAAATGCGCGATTGCTCGTGTCGGGGCCTGGCAAGCCAAGGCCAAGCGAGCCATGGCAACGCGGATGATGGCTCGCTAGTGCTGGCGCCGTGCACAGTGGCCTCGCACACTCGCCCTGCACGCTTCCCTTGCACGCAGCCTTGCACACTAGCCTCGCATGCGAGCCTTGCACCCTAGCCATGCAAACTAGCCTTGCACGGTAGCCATGCACACAAGCCGTGCACATTAGCCATGCGCACAAGCCCCGCACACTAGCCTTGCGCACAACCCTTGCACACAAGCCATGCACTCGAGCAATGCACACAAGCCCTGGACACTAGCCTTGCACACGGGCCTGGCACACAAGCCTTGGGCACTAGCCTTGCGCACTAGCGTTCCACATGAGCCTTGCACACTAGCCTTGGACACTAGCCTTGCACACAGGCCTTGCACACTAGGCATGCTTGGGCGAGCTGATCCCGCATCAAGTCGACGGGTCTAGGCATTCTTGGGCGCAGATCCCGCATCGTCTCGTCGCGTCTGGGCGCAAACACGTCGCGTCTCGTTGCGTCTTCAGAAGTCGTCGCTAACAGCACCTTTGGTTGCCACTGGTGGTTAGGCTGGTTGGTTGCGCAAACCCTATAGGAGGGTGGCATGCTGGTGGGCGTTTTTGCCCGGATAGGCACTAGAATGTGCAGATTTTGGGCGTTTTTGCCTGGATAGGCTAAGGAATGGGCATGCTTTGGGCGTTTTTGCCCGGATAGGCACCGGAATGCTTGGCCTTGGCTTGTCCTAGCAAGGCATTGCTGGGTTGGGCTCCCTTGGCCTTTTGGGCGCCTTGGACGATGTCTTGCGAAGACCATGGGCACAAGGCCATGGCATATGGTGAGGAAAGGACCACGGTTGCCAAGGTTAGGCACCGGAATGCTTGGCCTTGGCTTGCCAAAGCAGGGCATTGCTGGGTTGGGCTCCCTTGGCCTTCCGGGCGCCTTGGACACTGTCTTGGGAAGACCATGGGCACAAGGCCATGGCATATGGTGGGGAATGGACCACGGTTGCCAAGGCTAGGCATATAGAGAGGAATTGCATTTTTGCCCGGATAGGCACCGGAATGCTTGGCCTTGGCTTGCCATAGCAGGGCATTGCTGGGTTGGGCTCCCTTGGCCTTCCGGGGGCCTTGGACGCTGTCTTGGGAAGACCATGGGCACAAGGCCATGGCATATAGTGAGGAATGGACCACGGTTGGCAAGGCTAGGCATATAGAGAGGAATGGACCACGGTTGCCAAGGTTGCGCAAGTTTTGGGCATTTTTTGCCCGGATATGCCCAAGTATGCCCCGATAGGCCCGTTACGCCCCGGTATGAACGCGTATGCCCGGATTGACTCGGTATGCCTTGGGATACATGCGTATGCCCCGATAGGCTTGGTACGCCCCGATATGCGCACGTGTGCCCCAGTAGGGCTCGGTATGCCCCGGTATGTACGCGTGTGCCCCGATAGGCCCGGTATGCCCCGATATGCACACGTGTGCCCCAATAGGGGTCGGTATGCCCCGGTAGGTACGCGTGTGCCCCGTAATGCACGTTTCGCAGATCTCCCCGCATGTCCCGCCCCTATATGTAATACTTACTTACTTACTTACTTTCTTTCTTGCTTGCTTGCTTGCTTGCAATGGTTGGGAGTGCCCGGCATGCCCCGCTGCAGAGACCAAGGGCGCAATGACTTGGCACCGCGGATGCCGGGACTCCGGCACTTCCCGTGGCACTGATGGTTGGTTCCAAAGACAAAAGGCCGTGCAAGGCCACCGCACCGCGGATGATTTTGCTCGTGCTGGCGCCGTTGTGTGGCCAAAGAACATGCGCGAATGCTCGTGTCGGAAGGGTTGGTGTCCTGGCCCCGCGGGTGTCACGAATGCTCGGTTGCGAAGACCATGGGACCAGAGCCATGGCACGTCGGATGATGGCTCCAGCTGGCGCCCCGGCACTTTCTGTGGCATTGATGCTCGGTTTCAAAGACAAACGTGCGCAGGGCCAGGGGACCGCGGATGACTGCTCGTGCTGGCCCCGTTGGGCGGCATTGATGGTCGGTTGCAAAGAAAATGCGCGATTGCTCGTGTCGGGGCCTGGCAAGCCAAGGCCAAGCGAGCCATGGCAACGCGGATGATGGCTCCAGCTGGCGCCCCGGCACTTTCTGTGGCATTGATGCTCGGTTTCGAAGACAAACGTGCGCAGGGCCAGGGGACCGCGGAGGACTGCTCGTGCTGGCCCCGTTGGGCGGCATTGATGGTGTGTTGCAGAGAGCATGTGCGATTGCAAGTGTCGGCCGGGTTTGGGTTCCCTTGGGCTTTCGGGTGCCTTGGACGCTG
>NW_027518959.1:85000-87500 GCF_043159265.1 Tasmannia lanceolata | reverse complement strand
GGAATGGACCACGGTTGGCAAGGCTAGGCATATAGAGAGGAATGGACCACGGTTGCCAAGGTTGCGCAAGTTTTGGGCATTTTTTGCCCGGATATGCCCAAGTATGCCCCGATAGGCCCGTTACGCCCCGGTATGAACGCGTATGCCCGGATAGACTCGGTATGCCTTGGGATACATGCGTATGCCCCGATAGGCTTGGTACGCCCCGATATGCGCACGTGTGCCCCAGTAGGGCTCGGTATGCCCCGGTATGTACGCGTGTGCCCCGATAGGCCCGGTATGCCCCGATATGCACACGTGTGCCCCAATAGGGGTCGGTATGCCCCGGTAGGTACGCGTGTGCCCCGTAATGCACGTTTCGCAGATCTCCCCGCATGTCCCGCCCCTATATGTAATACTTACTTACTTACTTACTTTCTTTCTTGCTTGCTTGCTTGCTTGCAATGGTTGGGAGTGCCCGGCATGCCCCGCTGCAGAGACCAAGGGCGCAATGACTTGGCACCGCGGATGCCGGGACTCCGGCACTTCCCGTGGCACTGATGGTTGGTTCCAAAGACAAAAGGCCGTGCAAGGCCACCGCACCGCGGATGATTTTGCTCGTGCTGGCGCCGTTGTGTGGCCAAAGAACATGCGCGAATGCTCGTGTCGGAAGGGTTGGTGTCCTGGCCCCGCGGGTGTCACGAATGCTCGGTTGCGAAGACCATGGGACCAGAGCCATGGCACGTCGGATGATGGCTCCAGCTGGCGCCCCGGCACTTTCTGTGGCATTGATGCTCGGTTTCAAAGACAAACGTGCGCAGGGCCAGGGGACCGCGGATGACTGCTCGTGCTGGCCCCGTTGGGCGGCATTGATGGTCGGTTGCAAAGAAAATGCGCGATTGCTCGTGTCGGGGCCTGGCAAGCCAAGGCCAAGCGAGCCATGGCAACGCGGATGATGGCTCCAGCTGGCGCCCCGGCACTTTCTGTGGCATTGATGCTCGGTTTCGAAGACAAACGTGCGCAGGGCCAGGGGACCGCGGAGGACTGCTCGTGCTGGCCCCGTTGGGCGGCATTGATGGTGTGTTGCAGAGAGCATGTGCGATTGCAAGTGTCGGCCGGGTTTGGGTTCCCTTGGGCTTTCGGGTGCCTTGGACGCTGTCTTGCGAAGACCATGGGCACAAGGCCCCGTCCTGGCCCCTTGTTCGATTCGCTCTCGTCTTGCGCTTGCTTCCAAGGTCCTCCATGACCTTCCCCATGGCCTTGCTAGATCCCCCCCATGACGCATGACCTCTGTCCGTTGATTGGTTTTGAGTGCACACCATGCCCGGCTTGGCACCGTGTTGTCGCGTGAGTGGCATTTGGATCGTGCATGCTGGTGGGCTACCTGCCAATGCGCACAAGCCTTGCACACTAGCCTTGCGCACGAGCCTTGCACAAAAGCCTTGGACACAAGCCTTGCGCACAAGCCATGCGCACAAGCCTTGGACGCTAGCCTTGCACACAAGCCATGCATACAAGCCTTGCTCACAAGCCTTGGGCACTGGCCCATCGCAGTAGCCTTGCACACAAGCCTTGCGCACTAGCTTTGGGCACGAGCCTTGCGCACTTGCCTTGGGCACTAGCCTTGCACACAACCCTTGGGAACTAGCCTTGCGCACCAGCCTTGCCCACAAGCCTTGCACACCAGCCTTGCACACTAGCCTTGCATACAAGCCTTGCACACTAGCCTTGCACACAGGCCATGCTCACTAGCCTTGGGCACTAGCCTTGCACACAGACCTTGGGCACTAGCCTTGCGCACTAGCCTTGCCCACGAGCCTTGCACACTAGCCTTGCACGCAGGCCTTGCACGCTAGGCATGCTTGGGCCAGCAGCTCCCGCATCAAGTCGGCGGGTGTAGGCACGGTTGGGCGCAGATCCCGCATCGCCTCGTCGCGTCTGGGCGCAAACCCGTCGCGTCTCGTTGCGTCTTCAGAAGTCGTCGCTAACAGCACCTTTGGTTGCCACTGGTGGTTAGGCGGGTTGGTTGCGCAAACCCTATAGGAGGGTGGCATGCTGCGGGGCGCTGGAATGCGCAGGCTTAGGGCGTTTTTGCCCGGATAGGCACTGGAATGTGCTGGTTTTGGGCGTTTTTGCCTGGATAGGCTAAGGAATGGGCATGCTTTGGGCGTTTTCCCCGGATAGGCACTGGAATGGGCTGGTTTTGGGCGTTTTTGCCTGGATAGGCTAACGAATGGGGCATGCTTTGGGCGTTTTTGCCCGGGTAGGCACTGGAATGCCTGGCCTTGGCTGGGCATTGCTGGGTTGGGCTCCCTTGGCCTTTCAGGCGCCTTGGATGCTGTCTTGTGAAGACCATGGGCACAAGGCCATGGCATATAGTGGGGAATGGACCATGGTTGCCAAGGTTAGGCAATATAGAGGGCGGTGGGCGAGTAGGCCATGGCGTCACTTGTTTGCCCGTGTTTGCTCCCTTTGTGCGTTGTTTGGTTTTGGGAGCACACCTACCTTGCTAGGCTCGGCG
>NW_027518959.1:52500-55000 GCF_043159265.1 Tasmannia lanceolata | reverse complement strand
CCCGCATCAAGTCGACGGGTCTAGGCATTCTTGGGCGCAGATCCCGCATCGTCTCGTCGCGTCTGGGCGCAAACACGTCGCGTCTCGTTGCGTCTTCAGAAGTCGTCGCTAACAGCACCTTTGGTTGCCACTGGTGGTTAGGCTGGTTGGTTGCGCAAACCCTATAGGAGGGTGGCATGCTGGTGGGCGTTTTTGCCCGGATAGGCACTAGAATGTGCAGATTTTGGGCGTTTTTGCCTGGATAGGCTAAGGAATGGGCATGCTTTGGGCGTTTTTGCCCGGATAGGCACCGGAATGCTTGGCCTTGGCTTGTCCTAGCAAGGCATTGCTGGGTTGGGCTCCCTTGGCCTTTTGGGCGCCTTGGACGATGTCTTGCGAAGACCATGGGCACAAGGCCATGGCATATGGTGAGGAAAGGACCACGGTTGCCAAGGTTAGGCACCGGAATGCTTGGCCTTGGCTTGCCCTAGCAGGGCATTGCTGGGTTGGGCTCCCTTGGCCTTTTGGGCGCCTTGGACGATGTCTTGCGAAGACCATGGGCACAAGGCCATGGCATATGGTGAGGAAAGGACCACGGTTGCCAAGGTTAGGCACCGGAATGCTTGGCCTTGGCTTGCCAAAGCAGGGCATTGCTGGGTTGGGCTCCCTTGGCCTTCCGGGCGCCTTGGACACTGTCTTGGGAAGACCATGGGCACAAGGCCATGGCATATGGTGGGGAATGGACCACGGTTGCCAAGGCTAGGCATATAGAGAGGAATCGCATTTTTGCCCGGATAGGCACCGGAATGCTTGGCCTTGGCTTGCCATAGCAGGGCATTGCTGGGTTGGGCTCCCTTGGCCTTCCGGGGGCCTTGGACGCTGTCTTGGGAAGACCATGGGCACAAGGCCATGGCATATAGTGAGGAATGGACCACGGTTGGCAAGGCTAGGCATATAGAGAGGAATGGACCACGGTTGCCAAGGTTGCGCAAGTTTTGGGCATTTTTTGCCCGGATATGCCCAAGTATGCCCCGATAGGCCCGTTACGCCCCGGTATGAACGCGTATGCCCGGATAGACTCGGTATGCCTTGGGATACATGCGTATGCCCCGATAGGCTTGGTACGCCCCGATATGCGCACGTGTGCCCCAGTAGGGCTCGGTATGCCCCGGTATGTACGCGTGTGCCCCGATAGGCCCGGTATGCCCCGATATGCACACGTGTGCCCCAATAGGGGTCGGTATGCCCCGGTAGGTACGCGTGTGCCCCGTAATGCACGTTTCGCAGATCTCCCCGCATGTCCCGCCCCTATATGTAATACTTACTTACTTACTTACTTTATTTCTTGCTTGCTTGCTTGCTTGCAATGGTTGGGAGTGCCCGGCATGCCCCGCTGCAGAGACCAAGGGCGCAATGACTTGGCACCGCGGATGCCGGGACTCCGGCACTTCCCGTGGCACTGATGGTTGGTTCCAAAGACAAAAGGCCGTGCAAGGCCACCGCACCGCGGATGATTTTGCTCGTGCTGGCGCCGTTGTGTGGCCAAAGAACATGCGCGAATGCTCGTGTCGGAAGGGTTGGTGTCCTGGCCCCGCGGGTGTCACGAATGCTCGGTTGCGAAGACCATGGGACCAGAGCCATGGCACGTCGGATGATGGCTCCAGCTGGCGCCCCGGCACTTTCTGTGGCATTGATGCTCGGTTTCAAAGACAAACGTGCGCAGGGCCAGGGGACCGCGGATGACTGCTCGTGCTGGCCCCGTTGGGCGGCATTGATGGTCGGTTGCAAAGAAAATGCGCGATTGCTCGTGTCGGGGCCTGGCAAGCCAAGGCCAAGCGAGCCATGGCAACGCGGATGATGGCTCCAGCTGGCGCCCCGGCACTTTCTGTGGCATTGATGCTCGGTTTCGAAGACAAACGTGCGCAGGGCCAGGGGACCGCGGAGGACTGCTCGTGCTGGCCCCGTTGGGCGGCATTGATGGTGTGTTGCAGAGAGCATGTGCGATTGCAAGTGTCGGCCGGGTTTGGGTTCCCTTGGGCTTTCGGGTGCCTTGGACGCTGTCTTGCGAAGACCATGGGCACAAGGCCCCGTCCTGGCCCCTTGTTCGATTCGCTCTCGTCTTGCGCTTGCTTCCAAGGTCCTCCATGACCTTCCCCATGGCCTTGCTAGATCCCCCCCATGACGCATGACCTCTGTCCGTTGATTGGTTTTGAGTGCACACCATGCCCGGCTTGGCACCGTGTTGTCGCGTGAGTGGCATTTGGATCGTGCATGCTGGTGGGCTACCTGCCAATGCGCACAAGCCTTGCACACTAGCCTTGCGCACGAGCCTTGCACAAAAGCCTTGGACACAAGCCTTGCGCACAAGCCATGCGCACAAGCCTTGGACGCTAGCCTTGCACACAAGCCATGCATACAAGCCTTGCTCACAAGCCTTGGGCACTGGCCCATCGCAGTAGCCTTGCACACAAGCCTTGCGCACTAGCTTTGGGCACGAGCCTTGCGCACTTGCCTTGGGCAC
>NW_027518959.1:40000-42500 GCF_043159265.1 Tasmannia lanceolata | reverse complement strand
CGGCATGCCCCGCTGCAGAGACCAAGGGCGCAATGACTTGGCACCGCGGATGCCGGGACTCCGGCACTTCCCGTGGCACTGATGGTTGGTTCCAAAGACAAAAGGCCGTGCAAGGCCACCGCACCGCGGATGATTTTGCTCGTGCTGGCGCCGTTGTGTGGCCAAAGAACATGCGCGAATGCTCGTGTCGGAAGGGTTGGTGTCCTGGCCCCGCGGGTGTCACGAATGCTCGGTTGCGAAGACCATGGGACCAGAGCCATGGCACGTCGGATGATGGCTCCAGCTGGCGCCCCGGCACTTTCTGTGGCATTGATGCTCGGTTTCAAAGACAAACGAGCGCAGGGCCAGGGGACCGCGGATGACTGCTCGTGCTGGCCCCGTTGGGCGGCATTGATGGTCGGTTGCAAAGAAAATGCGCGATTGCTCGTGTCGGGGCCTGGCAAGCCAAGGCCAAGCGAGCCATGGCAACGCGGATGATGGCTCCAGCTGGCGCCCCGGCACTTTCTGTGGCATTGATGCTCGGTTTCGAAGACAAACGTGCGCAGGGCCAGGGGACCGCGGAGGACTGCTCGTGCTGGCCCCGTTGGGCGGCATTGATGGTGTGTTGCAGAGAGCATGTGCGATTGCAAGTGTCGGCCGGGTTTGGGTTCCCTTGGGCTTTCGGGTGCCTTGGACGCTGTCTTGCGAAGACCATGGGCACAAGGCCCCGTCCTGGCCCCTTGTTCGATTCGCTCTCGTCTTGCGCTTGCTTCCAAGGTCCTCCATGACCTTCCCCATGGCCTTGCTAGATCCCCCCCATGACGCATGACCTCTGTCCGTTGATTGGTTTTGAGTGCACACCATGCCCGGCTTGGCACCGTGTTGTCGCGTGAGTGGCATTTGGATCGTGCATGCTGGTGGGCTACCTGCCAATGCGCACAAGCCTTGCACACTAGCCTTGCGCACGAGCCTTGCACAAAAGCCTTGGACACAAGCCTTGCGCACAAGCCATGCGCACAAGCCTTGGACGCTAGCCTTGCACACAAGCCATGCATACAAGCCTTGCTCACAAGCCTTGGGCACTGGCCCATCGCAGTAGCCTTGCACACAAGCCTTGCGCACTAGCTTTGGGCACGAGCCTTGCGCACTTGCCTTGGGCACTAGCCTTGCACACAACCCTTGGGAACTAGCCTTGCGCACCAGCCTTGCCCACAAGCCTTGCACACCAGCCTTGCACACTAGCCTTGCATACAAGCCTTGCACACTAGCCTTGCACACAGGCCATGCTCACTAGCCTTGGGCACTAGCCTTGCACACAGACCTTGGGCACTAGCCTTGCGCACTAGCCTTGCCCACGAGCCTTGCACACTAGCCTTGCACGCAGGCCTTGCACGCTAGGCATGCTTGGGCCAGCAGCTCCCGCATCAAGTCGGCGGGTGTAGGCACGGTTGGGCGCAGATCCCGCATCGCCTCGTCGCGTCTGGGCGCAAACCCGTCGCGTCTCGTTGCGTCTTCAGAAGTCGTCGCTAACAGCACCTTTGGTTGCCACTGGTGGTTAGGCGGGTTGGTTGCGCAAACCCTATAGGAGGGTGGCATGCTGCGGGGCGCTGGAATGCGCAGGCTTAGGGCGTTTTTGCCCGGATAGGCACTGGAATGTGCTGGTTTTGGGCGTTTTTGCCTGGATAGGCTAAGGAATGGGCATGCTTTGGGCGTTTTCCCCGGATAGGCACTGGAATGGGCTGGTTTTGGGCGTTTTTGCCTGGATAGGCTAACGAATGGGGCATGCTTTGGGCGTTTTTGCCCGGGTAGGCACTGGAATGCCTGGCCTTGGCTGGGCATTGCTGGGTTGGGCTCCCTTGGCCTTTCAGGCGCCTTGGATGCTGTCTTGTGAAGACCATGGGCACAAGGCCATGGCATATAGTGGGGAATGGACCATGGTTGCCAAGGTTAGGCAATATAGAGGGCGGTGGGCGAGTAGGCCATGGCGTCACTTGTTTGCCCGTGTTTGCTCCCTTTGTGCGTTGTTTGGTTTTGGGAGCACACCTACCTTGCTAGGCTCGGCGGCTTACCCCTGCCCTTGTGGGTACTGGGTTGCACGTCTGTTTGCAACCCTATGGCTTGGTTGCTGCTGGCTTGGTTGGGTAGTTTGCCTCCGCCAATGCGCACAAGGGTTCCTTTTCTTCGTACCTGTGAGCTTACCTCCCTTGTTCGATTTGCTTTTGTATTGCGCTTTCTTACAGGGTCTCTCCAATGAGCTTCCCCCCCCCCATCTTTGTCCTGGGCCTTTTGCTAGATCTCTCCCCTTCCCCCATTCCATTCGCCATCGTTGGCTTGCCTCAACCGTGGGGGTCTCCACTCTTGGCTTGGTCTTCGCTCGCATTCTCTTTGGCACGGAATTCCTCGTCCCGTGTGTCCCTTCCCCCTTCCCCTCTAACTTCCGCGCACGCGGGTCGCCTAGCAGTGCCATTTCAGGCCCCATTGCTAATAGCAGTTGGGTCGGGGAGACATTGTTTGGCAGGCA
>NW_027518959.1:30000-32500 GCF_043159265.1 Tasmannia lanceolata | reverse complement strand
TTGGGCGTTTTTGCCTGGATAGGCTAAGGAATGGGCATGCTTTGGGCGTTTTTGCCCGGATAGGCACCGGAATGCTTGGCCTTGGCTTGTCCTAGCAAGGCATTGCTGGGTTGGGCTCCCTTGGCCTTTTGGGCGCCTTGGACGATGTCTTGCGAAGACCATGGGCACAAGGCCATGGCATATGGTGAGGAAAGGACCACGGTTGCCAAGGTTAGGCACCGGAATGCTTGGCCTTGGCTTGCCCTAGCAGGGCATTGCTGGGTTGGGCTCCCTTGGCCTTTTGGGCGCCTTGGACGATGTCTTGCGAAGACCATGGGCACAAGGCCATGGCATATGGTGAGGAAAGGACCACGGTTGCCAAGGTTAGGCACCGGAATGCTTGGCCTTGGCTTGCCAAAGCAGGGCATTGCTGGGTTGGGCTCCCTTGGCCTTCCGGGCGCCTTGGACACTGTCTTGGGAAGACCATGGGCACAAGGCCATGGCATATGGTGGGGAATGGACCACGGTTGCCAAGGCTAGGCATATAGAGAGGAATCGCATTTTTGCCCGGATAGGCACCGGAATGCTTGGCCTTGGCTTGCCATAGCAGGGCATTGCTGGGTTGGGCTCCCTTGGCCTTCCGGGGGCCTTGGACGCTGTCTTGGGAAGACCATGGGCACAAGGCCATGGCATATAGTGAGGAATGGACCACGGTTGGCAAGGCTAGGCATATAGAGAGGAATGGACCACGGTTGCCAAGGTTGCGCAAGTTTTGGGCATTTTTTGCCCGGATATGCCCAAGTATGCCCCGATAGGCCCGTTACGCCCCGGTATGAACGCGTATGCCCGGATTGACTCGGTATGCCTTGGGATACATGCGTATGCCCCGATAGGCTTGGTACGCCCCGATATGCGCACGTGTGCCCCAGTAGGGCTCGGTATGCCCCGGTATGTACGCGTGTGCCCCGATAGGCCCGGTATGCCCCGATATGCACACGTGTGCCCCAATAGGGGTCGGTATGCCCCGGTAGGTACGCGTGTGCCCCGTAATGCACGTTTCGCAGATCTCCCCGCATGTCCCGCCCCTATATGTAATACTTACTTACTTACTTACTTTCTTTCTTGCTTGCTTGCTTGCTTGCAATGGTTGGGAGTGCCCGGCATGCCCCGCTGCAGAGACCAAGGGCGCAATGACTTGGCACCGCGGATGCCGGGACTCCGGCACTTCCCGTGGCACTGATGGTTGGTTCCAAAGACAAAAGGCCGTGCAAGGCCACCGCACCGCGGATGATTTTGCTCGTGCTGGCGCCGTTGTGTGGCCAAAGAACATGCGCGAATGCTCGTGTCGGAAGGGTTGGTGTCCTGGCCCCGCGGGTGTCACGAATGCTCGGTTGCGAAGACCATGGGACCAGAGCCATGGCACGTCGGATGATGGCTCCAGCTGGCGCCCCGGCACTTTCTGTGGCATTGATGCTCGGTTTCAAAGACAAACGTGCGCAGGGCCAGGGGACCGCGGATGACTGCTCGTGCTGGCCCCGTTGGGCGGCATTGATGGTCGGTTGCAAAGAAAATGCGCGATTGCTCGTGTCGGGGCCTGGCAAGCCAAGGCCAAGCGAGCCATGGCAACGCGGATGATGGCTCCAGCTGGCGCCCCGGCACTTTCTGTGGCATTGATGCTCGGTTTCGAAGACAAACGTGCGCAGGGCCAGGGGACCGCGGAGGACTGCTCGTGCTGGCCCCGTTGGGCGGCATTGATGGTGTGTTGCAGAGAGCATGTGCGATTGCAAGTGTCGGCCGGGTTTGGGTTCCCTTGGGCTTTCGGGTGCCTTGGACGCTGTCTTGCGAAGACCATGGGCACAAGGCCCCGTCCTGGCCCCTTGTTCGATTCGCTCTCGTCTTGCGCTTGCTTCCAAGGTCCTCCATGACCTTCCCCATGGCCTTGCTAGATCCCCCCCATGACGCATGACCTCTGTCCGTTGATTGGTTTTGAGTGCACACCATGCCCGGCTTGGCACCGTGTTGTCGCGTGAGTGGCATTTGGATCGTGCATGCTGGTGGGCTACCTGCCAATGCGCACAAGCCTTGCACACTAGCCTTGCGCACGAGCCTTGCACAAAAGCCTTGGACACAAGCCTTGCGCACAAGCCATGCGCACAAGCCTTGGACGCTAGCCTTGCACACAAGCCATGCATACAAGCCTTGCTCACAAGCCTTGGGCACTGGCCCATCGCAGTAGCCTTGCACACAAGCCTTGCGCACTAGCTTTGGGCACGAGCCTTGCGCACTTGCCTTGGGCACTAGCCTTGCACACAACCCTTGGGAACTAGCCTTGCGCACCAGCCTTGCCCACAAGCCTTGCACACCAGCCTTGCACACTAGCCTTGCATACAAGCCTTGCACCCTAGCCTTGCACACAGGCCATGCTCACTAGCCTTGGGCACTAGCCTTGCACACAGACCTTGGGCACTAGCCTTGCGCACTAGCCTTGCCCACGAGCCTTGCACACTAGCCTTGCACGCAG
>NW_027518959.1:5000-10000 GCF_043159265.1 Tasmannia lanceolata | reverse complement strand
CTTGGCTTGCCAAAGCAGGGCATTGCTGGGTTGGGCTCCCTTGGCCTTCCGGGCGCCTTGGACACTGTCTTGGGAAGACCATGGGCACAAGGCCATGGCATATGGTGGGGAATGGACCACGGTTGCCAAGGCTAGGCATATAGAGAGGAATCGCATTTTTGCCCGGATAGGCACCGGAATGCTTGGCCTTGGCTTGCCATAGCAGGGCATTGCTGGGTTGGGCTCCCTTGGCCTTCCGGGGGCCTTGGACGCTGTCTTGGGAAGACCATGGGCACAAGGCCATGGCATATAGTGAGGAATGGACCACGGTTGGCAAGGCTAGGCATATAGAGAGGAATGGACCACGGTTGCCAAGGTTGCGCAAGTTTTGGGCATTTTTTGCCCGGATATGCCCAAGTATGCCCCGATAGGCCCGTTACGCCCCGGTATGAACGCGTATGCCCGGATAGACTCGGTATGCCTTGGGATACATGCGTATGCCCCGATAGGCTTGGTACGCCCCGATATGCGCACGTGTGCCCCAGTAGGGCTCGGTATGCCCCGGTATGTACGCGTGTGCCCCGATAGGCCCGGTATGCCCTGATAGGCCCGGTATGCCCCGATATGCACACGTGTGCCCCAATAGGGGTCGGTATGCCCCGGTAGGTACGCGTGTGCCCCGTAATGCACGTTTCGCAGATCTCCCCGCATGTCCCGCCCCTATATGTAATACTTACTTACTTACTTACTTTCTTTCTTGCTTGCTTGCTTGCTTGCAATGGTTGGGAGTGCCCGGCATGCCCCGCTGCAGAGACCAAGGGCGCAATGACTTGGCACCGCGGATGCCGGGACTCCGGCACTTCCCGTGGCACTGATGGTTGGTTCCAAAGACAAAAGGCCGTGCAAGGCCACCGCACCGCGGATGATTTTGCTCGTGCTGGCGCCGTTGTGTGGCCAAAGAACATGCGCGAATGCTCGTGTCGGAAGGGTTGGTGTCCTGGCCCCGCGGGTGTCACGAATGCTCGGTTGCGAAGACCATGGGACCAGAGCCATGGCACGTCGGATGATGGCTCCAGCTGGCGCCCCGGCACTTTCTGTGGCATTGATGCTCGGTTTCAAAGACAAACGTGCGCAGTGCCAGGGGACCGCGGATGACTGCTCGTGCTGGCCCCGTTGGGCGGCATTGATGGTCGGTTGCAAAGAAAATGCGCGATTGCTCGTGTCGGGGCCCGGCAAGCCAAGGCCAAGCGAGCCATGGCACGTCGGATGATGGCTCCAGCTGGCGCCCCGGCACTTTCTGTGGCATTGATGCTCGGTTTCAAAGACAAACGTGCGCAGGGCCAGGGGACCGCGGATGACTGCTCGTGCTGGCCCCGTTGGGCGGCATTGATGGTCGGTTGCAAAGAAAATGCGCGATTGCTCGTGTCGGGGCCTGGCAAGCCAAGGCCAAGCGAGCCATGGCAACGCGGATGATGGCTCGCTAGTGCTGGCGCCGTGCACAGTGGCCTCGCACACTCGCCCTGCACGCTTCCCTTGCACGCAGCCTTGCACACTAGCCTCGCATGCGAGCCTTGCACCCTAGCCATGCAAACTAGCCTTGCACGGTAGCCATGCACACAAGCCGTGCACATTAGCCATGCGCACAAGCCCCGCACACTAGCCTTGCGCACAACCCTTGCACACAAGCCATGCACTCGAGCAATGCACACAAGCCTTGCACTCAAGCAATGCACACAAGCCCTGGACACTAGCCTTGCACACGGGCCTGGCACACAAGCCTTGGGCACTAGCCTTGCGCACTAGCGTTCCACATGAGCCTTGCACACTAGCCTTGGACACTAGCCTTGCACACAGGCCTTGCACACTAGGCATGCTTGGGCGAGCTGATCCCGCATCAAGTCGACGGGTCTAGGCATTCTTGGGCGCAGATCCCGCATCGTCTCGTCGCGTCTGGGCGCAAACACGTCGCGTCTCGTTGCGTCTTCAGAAGTCGTCGCTAACAGCACCTTTGGTTGCCACTGGTGGTTAGGCTGGTTGGTTGCGCAAACCCTATAGGAGGGTGGCATGCTGGTGGGCGTTTTTGCCCGGATAGGCACTAGAATGTGCAGATTTTGGGCGTTTTTGCCTGGATAGGCTAAGGAATGGGCATGCTTTGGGCGTTTTTGCCCGGATAGGCACCGGAATGCTTGGCCTTGGCTTGTCCTAGCAAGGCATTGCTGGGTTGGGCTCCCTTGGCCTTTTGGGCGCCTTGGACGATGTCTTGCGAAGACCATGGGCACAAGGCCATGGCATATGGTGAGGAAAGGACCACGGTTGCCAAGGTTAGGCACCGGAATGCTTGGCCTTGGCTTGCCAAAGCAGGGCATTGCTGGGTTGGGCTCCCTTGGCCTTCCGGGCGCCTTGGACACTGTCTTGGGAAGACCATGGGCACAAGGCCATGGCATATGGTGGGGAATGGACCACGGTTGCCAAGGCTAGGCATATAGAGAGGAATTGCATTTTTGCCCGGATAGGCACCGGAATGCTTGGCCTTGGCTTGCCATAGCAGGGCATTGCTGGGTTGGGCTCCCTTGGCCTTCCGGGGGCCTTGGACGCTGTCTTGGGAAGACCATGGGCACAAGGCCATGGCATATAGTGAGGAATGGACCACGGTTGGCAAGGCTAGGCATATAGAGAGGAATGGACCACGGTTGCCAAGGTTGCGCAAGTTTTGGGCATTTTTTGCCCGGATATGCCCAAGTATGCCCCGATAGGCCCGTTACGCCCCGGTATGAACGCGTATGCCCGGATTGACTCGGTATGCCTTGGGATACATGCGTATGCCCCGATAGGCTTGGTACGCCCCGATATGCGCACGTGTGCCCCAGTAGGGCTCGGTATGCCCCGGTATGTACGCGTGTGCCCCGATAGGCCCGGTATGCCCCGATATGCACACGTGTGCCCCAATAGGGGTCGGTATGCCCCGGTAGGTACGCGTGTGCCCCGTAATGCACGTTTCGCAGATCTCCCCGCATGTCCCGCCCCTATATGTAATACTTACTTACTTACTTACTTTCTTTCTTGCTTGCTTGCTTGCTTGCAATGGTTGGGAGTGCCCGGCATGCCCCGCTGCAGAGACCAAGGGCGCAATGACTTGGCACCGCGGATGCCGGGACTCCGGCACTTCCCGTGGCACTGATGGTTGGTTCCAAAGACAAAAGGCCGTGCAAGGCCACCGCACCGCGGATGATTTTGCTCGTGCTGGCGCCGTTGTGTGGCCAAAGAACATGCGCGAATGCTCGTGTCGGAAGGGTTGGTGTCCTGGCCCCGCGGGTGTCACGAATGCTCGGTTGCGAAGACCATGGGACCAGAGCCATGGCACGTCGGATGATGGCTCCAGCTGGCGCCCCGGCACTTTCTGTGGCATTGATGCTCGGTTTCAAAGACAAACGTGCGCAGGGCCAGGGGACCGCGGATGACTGCTCGTGCTGGCCCCGTTGGGCGGCATTGATGGTCGGTTGCAAAGAAAATGCGCGATTGCTCGTGTCGGGGCCTGGCAAGCCAAGGCCAAGCGAGCCATGGCAACGCGGATGATGGCTCCAGCTGGCGCCCCGGCACTTTCTGTGGCATTGATGCTCGGTTTCGAAGACAAACGTGCGCAGGGCCAGGGGACCGCGGAGGACTGCTCGTGCTGGCCCCGTTGGGCGGCATTGATGGTGTGTTGCAGAGAGCATGTGCGATTGCAAGTGTCGGCCGGGTTTGGGTTCCCTTGGGCTTTCGGGTGCCTTGGACGCTGTCTTGCGAAGACCATGGGCACAAGGCCCCGTCCTGGCCCCTTGTTCGATTCGCTCTCGTCTTGCGCTTGCTTCCAAGGTCCTCCATGACCTTCCCCATGGCCTTGCTAGATCCCCCCCATGACGCATGACCTCTGTCCGTTGATTGGTTTTGAGTGCACACCATGCCCGGCTTGGCACCGTGTTGTCGCGTGAGTGGCATTTGGATCGTGCATGCTGGTGGGCTACCTGCCAATGCGCACAAGCCTTGCACACTAGCCTTGCGCACGAGCCTTGCACAAAAGCCTTGGACACAAGCCTTGCGCACAAGCCATGCGCACAAGCCTTGGACGCTAGCCTTGCACACAAGCCATGCATACAAGCCTTGCTCACAAGCCTTGGGCACTGGCCCATCGCAGTAGCCTTGCACACAAGCCTTGCGCACTAGCTTTGGGCACGAGCCTTGCGCACTTGCCTTGGGCACTAGCCTTGCACACAACCCTTGGGAACTAGCCTTGCGCACCAGCCTTGCCCACAAGCCTTGCACACCAGCCTTGCACACTAGCCTTGCATACAAGCCTTGCACACTAGCCTTGCACACAGGCCATGCTCACTAGCCTTGGGCACTAGCCTTGCACACAGACCTTGGGCACTAGCCTTGCGCACTAGCCTTGCCCACGAGCCTTGCACACTAGCCTTGCACGCAGGCCTTGCACGCTAGGCATGCTTGGGCCAGCAGCTCCCGCATCAAGTCGGCGGGTGTAGGCACGGTGGGGCGCAGATCCCGCATCGCCTCGTCGCGTCTGGGCGCAAACCCGTCGCGTCTCGTTGCGTCTTCAGAAGTCGTCGCTAACAGCACCTTTGGTTGCCACTGGTGGTTAGGCGGGTTGGTTGCGCAAACCCTATAGGAGGGTGGCATGCTGCGGGGCGCTGGAATGCGCAGGCTTAGGGCGTTTTTGCCCGGATAGGCACTGGAATGTGCTGGTTTTGGGCGTTTTTGCCTGGATAGGCTAAGGAATGGGCATGCTTTGGGCGTTTTCCCCGGATAGGCACTGGAATGGGCTGGTTTTGGGCGTTTTTGCCTGGATAGGCTAACGAATGGGGCATGCTTTGGGCGTTTTTGCCCGGGTAGGCACTGGAATGCCTGGCCTTGGCTGGGCATTGCTGGGTTGGGCTCCCTTGGCCTTTCAGGCGCCTTGGATGCTGTCTTGTGAAGACCATGGGCACAAGGCCATGGCATATAGTGGGGAATGGACCATGGTTGCCAAG
>NW_027518958.1:25000-27392 GCF_043159265.1 Tasmannia lanceolata | reverse complement strand
TTCGAACCAATTGCATCTTCATTTGTTCCTTTCGATGAATGCAACCACTTGAAGTAATGAATATTATTCGGATTTTGAGACAAAAAAACTCCCCCTCGATCAATCAATTATTTCGAAATGTTTGGCTGGCTACCCACAGCCCAGGAATAATTGAAGGGATATTTTTGAAGAATATTGATGATGAAATCCGAAAGGAGTGGCAAAAGGAGAGAGAAATTGGATGGTTATGAAAGATCCAATCGTTTGGCCATCAAGGAGCAAAAGAGAGGATAAGATAAAAAGAAAGATCGATTGACAAATGACAAAAGGGAGATAATTTATGAGAGATGATCCATCTGTATCTAACGTATCAATTCAAAATATTGGGCCTAAAAAGATGAATTCTGTACTGTATTCCGAAATGTTCTGATATGTGTGATGAATACATACTTATTGGACTTCTTACTAATATGAAAGAATTGAGTTGAGTTCCATATGCATAAAAATAGTTTTGGTGGACAAAACTTGCTTCTTATTATGGTTGTTCCATATATGCCTGCTTGCTTGCTTTATTCTATAGGCCACAGTACAGCGGCATTACCAACAGAACGGGTGAAATAGAATCTAACATGATTTGCTCGAATGAACGTTCCGAAGAAACTTCGCTTATATTAAAAGTAAAAGGGGATTCCTGAGCTCCTTCCCTCATACTGAGAAAGAAAACATTCATTCTTCATCACAGTTTATTTCAAAATACTTCAATTGGTACACGCAAGAAATAGGCCGATTCGGCAGCTTTTTGTTCAATTTCTCGTGGAGTCAAATTCTCATCAGTTCGAGTCAAGGGGATAGCTCCCTGGCCTCTAATTTCCATATAAAGGACACGACGGGAATAAAGGCCCTCTTTAACTTCCATTCTGATCGACTGGATATCTCTCATAAGAAATCGAAGGAAGATTCGACGATTTATTCCAGGAAATCCCCAACGAAAAATACACACGACCCCTTCTTTTCTATCGAATCGATCATAACCACTACCCACATTCCACGAAATTGTGCACCACAAATAGGAACTAATGAACAGACCCGCGATCCCATAAAAAGACATCACGATCCCTTGTGGAAAAAAAATTATTTGCTGAGACGGGAATAAGGATATCAAATTCCTACCAAGATAACTGGAAGTTCCAACCAATAAGAATCCTAGCGAACCTAAAAAAAGGATAAAGGCCCAGCAGAAATTACTTGTTTTTCGAGACCCCGTTATAAGTTCTATCCATATACGTTCTGATCGCCAGTTCATACTAGATCCAGTTGCATTCTATTGGAATTGAGAGAATAAGCCAAATGAATTTGACTTTACCTTTTTGGCTCCCGAAGTAACTCTCATCAACTAGCACTATTATGATGTGAACCCTTAGCAGTAATTCATCGAATTGGTTAGATATAAAATAATAACATCCCCTTCATATGATCCCATTATGTATATCTACATAACATATAGATACATTTACTTTCTATTTCAGATATAGATATCCGCCGATCTATTTTAAAACAGCTATACCCGCATATACATGCATTTATCCATAGATCATGTATCTGCATGCATAACATAACAGCCTTTTCCTTTTTATTTGTTATTTGTATTATTTTTGTGTTCGAGGGGAGCCACATATCGTACCATATTCCACTAAATAGGTATCTGTATTATGATCCAAGTCCAAGTGTTGAAATAAATTGATGAGATTTAGTCCCATCGGATCTAAACAATCTTGTTTTTTTGAACATGAAGAGATAAAGACGCCATTGCAATTGCCGGAAATACTAGGCCCACTAAAGGCACAAAAATAGAGGGTAAGTTGAGATCTGTCATAGAATAGGTGCCTCGATTTAATATTTGTACCTGTTATAAAAGATATCTCCTGTTATAAAAGATATCTTATGATAAGTCTATCTATTATAAGTATTATAAGTATATAATAAGTTCAAGGAATGTAGAACTAAATAAATGTACCTATTCATCTTTCTACACGAAATATACGTATGATAATCCGCTTTATTATTCTTGTTCTCCCGTCCTTATCTTTTTATTTTAATAAGGAGAATAAGGGGTTTATTATGAGTTCCCCAAAAATTCGTTAGAATCTGATCCAACAGGAATTCATAGTCAAGTCAAAAATGGAGGTTCTCGGGAGATATAGAAATATACAACACTTCGATTCGATTTATTTTATTCTATTATAGGTTTTCATTACTTGAATTTTGATTCAAAGGAAAGAAACCATGTAGCTGAAATAATTCACTCAGAACACCCTTTAAAGGATTACGTGGTACGATTGAATCGAATAAGCCCTTATGGAATGAATACTCAGCCGCTTGTGAACCGTCGGGTACTGTCTTATTCAATGTTTGT
>NW_027518958.1:10000-17500 GCF_043159265.1 Tasmannia lanceolata | reverse complement strand
GCTTGTTTCCTCTTTTTCTTGTCCATGATCAAAGATTGAGTGATACACCTTTTCTTTGGTTTGGTATACCCAAGCCAATTGATTATGAAGTCAAAATCATAACACGAGCCTAGCCAAAAACCCCAACCTGACCCAACAAAATCGAATCTAATAGTAATAGTAAGTCACACGGATCTAGGACCTGTTCTTGTATTTGTAGAAAAGCCAGAGTTTCAAAAAGAAAGCTCTTCGGTAAGTTTCATTGTAAACATTGTAAAATAGACTAGACTTTTCTTCGTATAGCCGGCCTAGCAAAGGCAAAGCAAGTAGTTTAGTTATTTTTATCTTTCTGTACAATACTTATTTTTTTGTATCCCAACCTACTCCAATCCAATTGCTCATCATTTCAATTCTGTCGATTCTACCGATGCAGACTTTATGCAAGAAGATTAGGGGTCTGTTTGAACTTGGATGAGTTAGGAATCCAATCCCCCGACTGATCGCTCTTTGGTGGAACAACAACCCAAATTCATTGTTTCAGAAATAATGAATTGGTCCTAAAGGTATCAACGTTTGTGCTCTCTTCTATTTCTATGAGTGTTTTTGGGGATTTGGTCTGTCGAATTGTTCGACAACGCGTGATTCCATCAGAGCTATCTTCTGTAGATAATTTATGATTCGGCCGACTCTACCATTGTGGTACGCTCCATTGTGTGGGTTTGCTTCAAACGAAACCTCTTTTGATTGTCACGAAACCTAACCCATTGGTTGGTCTTACTAGGTGTTATTACATTAATAAGTATTTCGAGTCATTCCAAATAGCGATTTTGGGTACTAGAAATGGGTCCGAAATAGGATGACTCTTTCAAGACTTTTAACTCGATTTAAATAACTCGATTGTTTCTGGGGGGTCCTGTCGGGATAGTACAGGTCAAAAGTATCTAATTTGGGTATAGGAACCCATGAGTTGTTCTATGTAAGGGTTCCTCATAATTCAACAGATTGAAGATTGAATCAAATCAATTAAGTATAAATCTGGGACAAGGAGAGAGTCTAATTGGTCGATGCATTCTGTTTCTGTTTATGTATTCATATCGAATCAATAGAAACAATGATTCTATACCCCGATCTTAATGAAAAGAATACACCAACGCCAACCGAGTAGAATATACCCTAAATCCCGAGCTAGGCATTCTACTACAAAAGAGAAAAAAAAAAATGAGCCAGACCTCTTCTTTGATTTTATTATATTATTATATTATATTCATTGAATATTTTCATTGAAAATGGAATATTTCCATTTTATTTTCACATAATTATAGATAATATAATTAATATTGAATTAATCTTTTTTTTATTCATTTTTGATGAAAATGAAAATATTCTTTCATTTATTTTTTTTTTTATAGAAAACCCAAGGTAAAGTGAGAGAGTCTTATTTGTACAAGAACATAATATGTCTACACCATATCTAAATAGAATTGAAGAAAGGGTAAGTGGGATTCTATTGGATGAATCTTGAAACGAGGCATGACCCGCAGCAAACAAACTCAACTATGTGGTTCGATCAAAATTGTTGTTTCGACTAAGCAGTTATGGATGAATTGACAATTCCAATTTGAATCGACTAATTCGGTATATTCCACATTCATGAGAGTGCATCTATGTTTCTGCTTTACGAATATGATATTTTCTGGGCATTTCTAATAATATCAAGTCTTATTCCTATTTTAGCATTTCTAATTTCGGGAGTTTTAGCCCCGATTAGTGAAGGACCAGAGAAACTCTCTAGTTATGAATCGGGTATAGAACCAATGGGGGATGCTTGGTTACAATTCCGAATTCGCTATTACATGTTTGCTCTAGTTTTTGTTGTTTTTGATGTTGAAACGGTCTTTCTTTATCCATGGGCAATGAGTTTCGATGTATTGGGTGTATCTGTATTTATAGAAGCTTTCATTTTCGTGCTTATCCCAATTGTTGGTTCAGTTTATGCATGGCGAAAAGGAGCATTGGAATGGTCTTAGCTCCTGAATATTCAGACAATCAAAATCAAAAACAAAGAAAAGATTACATTGAGACAGTTATTAATTCTATTGAGTTTCCGTTACTTGACCAAACAACCCAAAATTCAGTTATTTCAACTACATCGAATGATCTTTCGAATTGGTCAAGACTCTCCAGTTTATGGCCGCTTCTCTATGGTACCAGTTGTTGCTTCATTGAATTTGCTTCATTAATAGGCTCGCGATTCGACTTTGATCGTTATGGATTGGTACCAAGATCGAGTCCTAGGCAAGCAGACCTCATTTTAACAGCCGGCACAGTAACAATGAAAATGGCGCCTTCCTTAGTGAGATTATATGAGCAAATGCCTGAACCAAAATATGTCATTGCGATGGGAGCTTGTACTATTACAGGAGGGATGTTCAGTACGGATTCTTATAGTACCGTTCGGGGAGTCGATAAGCTAATTCCTGTGGATGTCTATTTGCCGGGCTGCCCACCCAAACCAGAGGCAGTTATAGATGCTATAACGAAACTTCGTAAGAAAGTATCTCGAGAAATCTATGAAGATCAAATTGGGTCTCAACAGGAAAATCGATATTTTACTACCAATCACAAGTTTCATGTTGGACGCAGTACTCATACTGGAAATTACGATCAAGGATTACTCTATAAATCTCCATCTACTTCAGAAATACCTCCTGAAACTGAAACATCTTTCAAATACAAAAGTTCAGTATCTTCCCACGAATTAGTGAATTAGGCAGGATGCTTTTGTGCAGAATAACAAACAGCGGGTAAATCTTCATAAATTTCATCGTAAATGTGAAATACTCATACAAATACAAATGTGGGAGAGATCAAGAAGATGCAAGGTCGTTTATCTGCTTGGCTAGTCAAGCATGAGCTAGTGCATAGATCTTTGGGCTTCGATTACCAAGGAATAGAGACTTTACAAATAAAGCCCGAGGATTGGTACTCCATTGCTGTCATTTCATATGTATATGGTTACAATTATCTACGTTCCCAGTGTGCTTATGATGTAGCACCGGGCGGGTTGTTAGCTAGTGTGTATCATCTTACGAGAATACAGTATGGTGTGGATCAACCCGAAGAGGTATGCATAAAAGTATTTGCCCCAAGGAGGAATCCTAGAATCCCGTCTGTTTTCTGGATTTGGAAAAGTGCTGATTTTCAAGAACGGGAATCTTATGATATGTTGGGAATCTCTTATGAAAATCATCCACGCCTGAAACGTATCTTGATGCCTGAAAGTTGGATAGGCTGGCCCCTACGTAAGGATTATATTGCCCCCAATTTCTATGAAATACAAGATGCTCATTGAATGATAAGAAACTAATATTCACTTCTACGACTCCAGATATTCAAGGAATCTTTTTATGTTCTGTTCTAGATGAAACAGAATAACTGGACTCTCATCTCAGTATTATGAATGGGCTACTAAAGGGGCTTCATTGATATTCCCCAATTTGGAAGATATCCATTTCGGATGAGCAAAGCCAATAGGATGAATCAAAAGAGTTCTGCACCATGAACTTTGTACCGCGCACATCACTTAGATGGGCCCCGAAAAGTCACGTAGGAGGGAGTGAAGAAGAGAGAAAGTGAAGAAATAGAATATGAAAGAAAATATGAAATTATGAACTCAAAATTCAGAAATGAAAAGGGGATCAGATTTTCTTTGTACTGTATCTGAAATGAATCCTGTCTATTCCTACCCTTCGATTCCTCTCTAGACTAGACTTTTGGGTTTTCAGCCAACTAACTTCAATTCAAATATGTATGAAGTATTAACATTCTTTTTGAGCGAGAGCAGGTACAGTATGAACAAACAAAAAAGAAGAGGGAACAGAATCTAATTCTTTTCTTTACCCATCAAAAAAAAAAATGGGGGATCTAGATATATCCCTAGATGGATAAGTATGTATCATGATCTAGACTATTAACGAATAGAATATGGATCCCGATCCATATCGATTCATTTGTATGAGTATCTATTCGATATATTAACCACGTGCCAGGAACCAGATTTGAACTGGCGACACGAGGATTTTCAGTCCTCTGCTCTACCAGCTGAGCTATCCCGACCATCCCCGACGCATCATCCTACTAGAGGGCTTGGGTCTATGTCAATTAAAGGGACTCAAAAAACATTAGAAAATCTTACCTCAGCCTTGGAATTTCTTGGATCTTCAAAAAGAAGACTTTGTAAGTGTAAGAGTAATGATATGGACTGTGAATGATTCAATAATGGAGATTCCTTGCCATATATGTTCATTTGTACGTAGATCATATCTATCACAAGACTTGTGATAAGAGAGAAAGATTTCTGGTCGGATCCATTTGTGAAAGAGTAGAGTGAGTGAGAAACATAGCTAAGCTCATTTTGAACCACTGACGAAAAAAGAGGATAAATGGTTAGGGAATGGAATAAAATAGGCCTTTTTTTTTTTATTGGGGATAGAGGGACTTGAACCCTCATGATTTCAAAAGTCGACGGATTTTCCTCTTACTATAAATTTCATTGTTGTCGGTATTGACATGTAGAATGGGACTCTATCTTTATTCTCGTCCGATTAATCAGTTCTTCAAAAGATCTTTCAGACTCTGGAGTAAATGATTTGATCACTGAATCTTCGATTCTTCCTTTTGGAATCGATTTAATTTAGCAAGAATTCTGCAATTTTTCATATAAATAATCAAAAAATCCGGATTCGGGTCGTGATTAATCATTTGATATTTAAGTACGTCTATGTACTTAAATAAGGTCATCCTTTCTGGAGTTTTGATAGAAGGATTCCTCTACCAATGTAGTCAACCCCGTTCGTTAGAACAGCTTCCATTGAGTCTCTGCACCTATCCTTCTTTTGATTCTCGCTTTCTGAACCCTTGTTTTCAGAAAACTGGATTTGGCTCAGGATTGCCCATTTTTAATTCCAGGGTTTCTCTGAATTTGGAAGTTACCACTTAGTAGGTTTCCATACCAAGGCTCAACCCAATCAAGCCCGTAGCGTCTACCAATTTCGCCATATCCCCCTTATGAGATCTCGATCTCATTGTGATCCCATCCCCTTCTTTCATTTATGTTGGAACCATTGAATTCATTAGATACTGATTCCTATATCGAAAAAGTGTCTGCTCCTATTTTATTTCTTGCCCATCTTCTTTCATATCTATTGGAGGACCATTCCATTATTTGGTCCAATCAGAAATGATTCTATCATTGATGTATCTGCAATTCAATATGGATGGATATATCCCACATATAGATGTTCCCCCCCCCTCTCATTTTTCCCGCGCAGTTTGGAATACTGGAACGGTCGATATTCATTCTTCTTTTTTTTTTTTTCGTCCTATCTCCTCCCTTTCCGAATGAAACAAAAGGAATATCTCAGTAGGATCTGGATTGCATCCTTATCTTATCCTTTCCTTAGGAACTACACTCTAATAGAAATAGAATTCATATAATCTGCTATAACTGCTATAACTAATAGTTATATTCTATTCTATAATAGAATATAGAATTATTTCATATGTATATAGTATTATTTTGCGTTTTTTAAATTTGATTTGAATGAAAAAAAAAAATTCTAGTGCTAGTGACTACTAATAAATGAAATAATCAAAAATAAATAATCAAATAGAAAATAATCAAAAATAAAATCAAAATTCATATTATATTAATAATTATTAATATTAATTAATATGTTATAATAATTTATAATAATTAATATTAATAATTATTAATAGCTAATAGCTAACTAAGATCCCAATAGTTTCCCGAATTCCTATTCACGCACTATTTCTGTTATATGAGCCCGCTTAGCTCAGAGGTTAGAGCACCGCATTTGTAATGCGATGGTCATCGGTTCGATTCCGATAGTCGGCTTTCTCTATTTGTTCTATTTTTTTTTTTTTATCAGGATTGATCATCTTTCCTTGAGACCAAGGAATATTGAGAAGACCCCCCCCTTTTTTTTCTCCAAATGTCGGGTTACCGATCTATTATGTTATGTCGCGGGAACTTCCAACTATGAATAAAGAATAAAAAACGGATTGGAGCCGTTTGATCTATACAGAACAAATCAAGAAAAGGATCCTTAACTTCCCATATATACAATATACAAAATAATACGGATATTGATACAATTCATCTTATTCCTCTTTGTAGTACTTCAGTGGATTTAGCTTCGTTTATCGTTTAGTTCAGTATTAATTTAGGTTTATTCTGTAAAATGAAATTTCAATAAAATTAAGGAGTCTTTATGTCTCGTTACCGAGGGCCTCGTTTCAAAAAAATACGCCGTCTAGGGGCTTTACCGGGACTCACTAGGAAAAGACCTAGATCCGGAAGTGATCTTAGAAACCAATCGCGTTCCGGGAAAAGATCTCAATATCGTATTCGTCTAGAAGAAAAACAAAAATTGCGTTTTCATTATGGTCTGACAGAGCAACAATTACTTAGATATGTTCGTATTGCTGGGAAAGCCAAAGGGTCAACAGGTCAGGTTTTACTACAACTACTTGAGATGCGTTTGGATAACATCCTTTTTCGATTGGGTATGGCTTCGACCATTCCGGGAGCCAGGCAATTAGTTAATCATAGACATATTTTAGTTAATGGCCGTATAGTAGATATCCCAAGTTATCGCTGCAAACCCCAAGATATTATTACTATGAGGGATGAACAAAGATCCAGAGCTCTGATTCAAAATTATATGGATTCATCCCCCCACGAGGAGTTGGCAAAACATTTGAGTCTTTATTCATCCCAATATAAAGGATTAGTAAATCAAATAATAGATATTAAGTGGATCGGTTTGAAAATCAATGAGTTGCTAGTCGTAGAATATTATTCCCGTCAGACTTGAACCTAACTAAAATAACAAAGCTTTGGACAAGCCCCTTTTTTTTCTTTCGCCGAAGTAAATAGATCTAAGAGGTTTGATCCGGATTTTTCTCCCATTCACGTATTACAAATGGATCAGCGGTGAGATTTTTATTCCTTGTCCATTCTTTCCGTTCCGGTATTTTCCATACCACAGCAATTAGGAATAGAGAATCTATATCAAATAAAGTACGATTGGAATACTCGTATCAATTGTTATTTGATTTGATACATTGTAGTCGGTACCGTTGGTGAATTAGGTGAAGGTACGGAGAGAGAGGGATTCGAACCCTCGGTAAACAAAAGCCTACATAGCAGTTCCAATGCTACGCCTTGAACCACTCGGCCATCTCTCCTACATAATCTTATGATTATGACCCAGAAACCGAGTGAATAGCGAGTCATTCATATTATTGTATTATTGCAATACAGGTATGACCAATCAATTCTAAATAGAAAATAGAAAACTTTTCATTAAAGAAAGATCTTCCCTCGAGGATCGAGGGATAAAAAAACATTTTTTTTCTTATCTTTTTCTTATCTTATTAAAAAGATTAAAAAAAAATAGATAGAATCTATCTATTCATGTTTGTCAAGAAGACGAT
>NW_027518958.1:0-2500 GCF_043159265.1 Tasmannia lanceolata | reverse complement strand
TCTTAATTTCCTGGCGTGGATATTGGCAGGAATTGATTGAAACTTTAGCATGGGCTCATGAACGCACACCTTTGGCTAATTTGATTCGATGGAGGGATAAGCCCGTGGCTCTTTCCATTGTACAAGCAAGATTAGTTGGATTAGCCCACTTTTCTGTAGGTTATATATTCACTTATGCAGCTTTCTTGATTGCCTCTACATCAGGCAAATTTGGTTAATTCTAACAAATTTGATTCGATTGAGAAGGGGGAGGATCCCCCTTCTTATATTTCTTATATTTCTACATCTAGGATCCGACCCATATCATTGATAATAATAGGAACTGAACCATTATGGCAAGGAAAAGTTTGATTCAGAGGGAGAGTAAGAGGCAGAAATTGGAACAGAAATATCATTTGATTCGTCGATCCTCAAAAAAAGAAATAAGCAAAGTTTCATCGTTGAGTGACAAATGGGAAATTCATGGAAAATTGCAATCCCCACCACGTAATAGTGCACCTATACGTCTTCATCGACGTTGTTTTTCAACCGGAAGATCTAGAGGTAACTATCGAGACTTTGGACTATCCGGGCACATACTTCGCGAAAGGTTTCATGCATGTTTGTTGCCGGGGGCAACAAGATCAAGTTGGTAAGGATCAAAATATCCCTTCTTCATATTTCTATCGATCTCTATGATCATAGATCATAGAGGGGTCCCCTTTACCATTCTGTATAAATGGGTTATTCTATTTGTATAGAACATGGTAGAGGGGCACATCCAATCCCTAATCCCTGTTCGTCTATTAGTTCCCAGTTCTTCAGCGCGGGGTAGAGCAGTTTGGTAGCTCGCGAGGCTCATAACCTTGAGGTCACGGGTTCAAATCCTGTCTCCGCAACATCTTTTGTTTTGGGATGGGAGGAAAAGAAGAGGGAATATAGAACCACTACACTATCGTGGTCAACTATATCGAATTATTTATCATATTACATGACTTTACCATGGGCGGATAGCGGGAATCGAACCCGCATCTTCTCCTTGGCAAAGAGAAATTTTACCATTCGACCATATCCGCATTTTCTTAGTTCCTGATACACACGCATATGTCCACACATATATGATATATAATATATGCGTCTGGATCATATTTGTGCAGGGCCAGATACTCAGGAAGATTCCAATTCTATTTCTATTCATTTTTTTTTTGATTCATTTCACTCAATAAGTGACTTTTGACCCCTCCCTCCCATTTTTTTTCTTTATTTTTCTTTTCGGGACTCGATTCATATTGAATTTGAATGTGTCTCACAACCCGAACTCCTTCGGGGGAGGGGTCAATTTTGGATCCGGGAAATGCCGAGTAGGTTCAAGAGATGAGAGAATTAAGGATAGCTACCAGAAAGACTAATCCAATCCATAATGATGTACCGGAAAATACAACATTTTTGTTACTTGACCAACCATCGGAAGAAGCAAATACAACAGGTACACTAATCAGTAAGATTGATGAAGTAGCAATTAATGCAAAAAGAGCCAATTGAAAAGCAATAGTCATGCTTGTAATCCTCCAAGCTACCAACAAATGAACTATACCATTTGATCCCTCTTTCAGTCCAAATTGGCATAAAATGTATCATGGAGGGATTTAACCATGAATCCATTGATCCTTTCGAACTTATTCCCACTTTATTTTATTTTTATTCGGACATGGAGTCGAGGGGAAATTTTTATTAACTTAACAAATGGGCATGCTGCATCATGCATATATCATATATCTCGATAGACAGATAGATACATCGAAATATAGATTCACACCTGGGATGTTTCTACAGATCCACTCATATGGCCATGTTCTATTTGGGGGAATAAAATAGAGATTGTCTCTCGGAGAGATGGCCGAGTGGTTGATAGCCCCGGTCTTGAAAACCGGTATAGTTCTTTGTTCAGAACTATCGAGGGTTCGAATCCCTCTCTCTCCTTTTGCTCATTGAATCGATTTGTTTCTTTTTTCTTTATTGTATTGGCTTGGCCCCGCCTGGTGTCATAAAAGGGAATGGCTCGGCTAGGTGGGATAGCCGAACCAGAAAAAATCAACAAAAGTAAAATAGATAAATAAAGATAAATGAGTTGAAAAAGAAAAAAAGAAAGGAAAAGGGAATATTTTTTAAGTATGACCTGATCCTACCTAATATGTCTAATAGAATCAATTTGATTCCTACTTCATGCATTTTATCTACTGTATCAGTTAAGAGGGGTCATAGAAAGAACAGGTTCAAAATCACGATCGATTCCTTTTTCAAATCCTGCTGCAGCTGCACGGGCCCTTCCCGCATGCCACAAATGACCCACGAATAGGAAGAATCCTAGAACAAAATGAGAGGTAGCTAACCAACTTCTAGGCGATACATAATTGACTGCATTGATCTCTGTAGCTACGCCACCCACAGAATTTAAAGAACCTAAAGGAGCATGAGTCATATATTCCGCCGAACGTCGTTCTTGCCAAGGTTGTATGTCTTT
>NW_027518956.1:12500-22055 GCF_043159265.1 Tasmannia lanceolata | reverse complement strand
TCGCCATTTCCAGTATTGCTCCTATTGGACTTCTTATGTCAGGATATGGATCGAATAATAAATATTTCAGGTGGTCTACGAGCTGCTGCTCAATCTATTAGTTATGAAATACCATTAACTCCATGTGTGTTATCAATATCTCTACGTGTGATTCGTTGCAACATTAACTTTTATTTCTTTCCTTTATTTCTAGGAAAGAGGTTGAATGTATTGAATAGATATCTTGATTTTTTTATTCACCATTTAGGTTGATGAACTAAACGAGATGGTTATATGAGTGAAACAAAACAGCTTATGAATTCGCAGTAAGAAGATTGATTCTCATTCCCTATGTACGAGAGGAAAGTGTAAGTAAAGATAAGCGGTGGAAACTGTTTACCCCAAGATTGGTTGATTAGTCATCATGACTTGAAGCGGGTGCAAAAGATCAACTGTATGGAGTTTCTACAATTGTTATTGTATGCATTATCATATCGGGAATCAATCAAAAATGAGTGGACGGTTAGGAACACCAAGGTACACAAAGGATTCGTCATGGAAATAATGTAAGGTATCAAAAACCAAAGGGATATTTTTGCATAAAAGGAATCATAATGAGGGCTTTAAGTTGGTAGAAATGATCAAGCAGTACTTCCCCATGATTCCGATCCAGAGTATGCTCCTATCCACTGATTAAAGAAATGACTATCGGGAACGAAGTAATCCTTTATTTTTTTTTTGAGAATCCCCTCTTCTGCGAAAGAAGAACAGGAACGAAAGAAATGGAATGCAATAGGAAAAATAAATAGTAATAGATCTTTCTTTATTCTTTCTTTCCTCCATCCCATCCGTATTAATACAGATAGGCTTCTTATCATGATTCATGAAATGAACTAATGTAGAGTGTCTAATTCTTTTTCGTAATCGAAAGATATGGGTAGAAATATCTATTGATACAACGAGTATTTTATTGAAAGATTAAGCTATTACTGAACAAAGATAAATTGTAATATTAATTATAAAATAAATTATGAGAGCAATTCGGAAGCACTTTGAATTTGTTATTATAGCAGACAGAATTCCATTGGTCTAATTAGGGACTCCCTGATGCATCTTTACTCTATTCACTCTCAAAAAATGCCGAGGTAATACTGAATCAGTCCTTAGATTTATTTGTGGCCATCGAGGAGCCGTATGAAGCTGAGGTCTCATGTACGGTTCTGAAATAGCGATGGGAACAGTGATGTTATCATCGACTATGATTATCTAACAGTTCAAGTACAATTGATATAGTTGAGGCACAGTCAAAATATGGGTTTTGGGGATGGAATCTGTGGCGTCAACCCATAGGGTTTATAGTTTTTATAATTTCTTCCCTAGCAGAATGTGAGAGATTACCTTTTGATTTACCAGAAGCAGAAGAAGAATTAGTAGCGGGTTATCAAACCGAATATTCAGGTATCAAATTTGGTTTATTTTACGTTGCTTCTTACCTAAATCTACTAGTTTCTTCATTATTTGTAACAGTTCTTTACTTGGGCGGGTGGAATCTCTCTATTCCGTACATATTCATTCCTGAACTTTTCGGAATAAATAAAACGGGGGGAGTATTTGGAACAACGATTGGTATCCTTATTACATTAGCTAAAGCTTATTTGTTCCTGTTCATTCCTATCACAACAAGATGGACTTTACCTAGGATGAGAATGGACCAACTATTAAATCTTGGATGGAAATTTCTTTTACCCATTTCTCTGGGTAATCTATTATTGACAACTTCTTCCCAACTCCTTTCACTGTAACAGTATATGATACTCTAGATTCATAACCTCCCTTAAGCAAGAGAAAGAAATATCAAATTATTCATGGATAGCCACGATATGTTCCCTATGATGACTGGGTTCATGAATTATGGTCAACAAACAGTACGAGCTGCAAGGTACATTGGTCAAAGTTTCATGATTACCTTATCCCACGCGAATCGTTTACCTATAACTATTCAATATCCTTATGAAAAATCGATCACATCAGAGCGTTTCCGTGGTCGAATCCACTTTGAATTTGATAAATGCATTGCTTGTGAAGTATGTGTTCGTGTATGTCCCATAGATCTACCCGTTGTTGATTGGAGATTGGAAACAGATATTAGAAAGAAACGGTTGCTTAATTATAGTATTGATTTTGGAATCTGTATATTTTGTGGTAACTGCGTCGAGTATTGTCCAACAAACTGTCTATCAATGACTGAAGAATATGAACTTTCCACTTATGATCGTCACGAATTGAATTATAATCAAATTGCTTTGGGTCGGTTACCAATGTCAGTAATTGGGGATTACACAATTCGAACAATTATGAATTCGACTCAAATTAAAATAACCACAGATAAACCCCTTGATTCAATAACGATTACCAATGACTAAGATTCATTTTTGATCTAAAGGAGTGAAGCTTCTTTCATTTTGGTTGGTCAGTAACTACAAATCATAACTATTGATTGGTGAGAATCGCGGCTTGATTTGGATTTAGAATATATGAATATAGTCATGATGATTTCGGAATATCAAACTCCGAACTACTCTTTCGGATACAGAAGTGGAATTAGTCCAATAACTGTATCTACCTCAATCCAGACCCCATTACGATTCAATTAGAAACGTATCATATACAAGAAAAAAACAAGGTAACCTCTTTTTTCCTGGCTGGGTCAGTAAGGTCATGAAATATTTCAACTTTTTTTTATCTCTTATTTTATACATAATGGATTTACCTGGGCCAATACATGATATTCTTTTAGTATTTTTGGGATCAGGTCTTATACTAGGGGGTCTAGGAGTGGTATTACTTACCAATCCCATTTTTTCTGCCTTTTCATTGGGATTGGTTCTTGTTTGTATATCCTTATTCCATATTCTATCTAACTCCTATTTTGTAGCTGCTGCACAGCTCCTTATTTACGTGGGAGCTGTAAATGTCTTAATCATATTTGCTGTGATGTTCATGAATGGTTCAGAATATTACAATGATTTCTATCTTTGGACCGTTGGAGATGGGGTCACTTCACTGGTTTGTACAAGTATTCTTTTTTCACTAATTACTACTATTTCAGATACGTCATGGTATGGGATTATTTGGACTACAGGATCAAACCAGATTATAGAGCAGGACCTGATAAGTAATGTTCAACAAATTGGGATTCATTTATCAACAGATTTTTATCTTCCATTTGAACTCATTTCTATAATTCTTTTAGTTGCCTTGATAGGTGCAATTGCTATGGCTCGTCAGTAATAAATACTTAGAATTAGAAATGAATTAGAAATCCAAAATAAAATTAAAATAAATTTAAAATAAAAATAAATAAGGCCTTGTTCTGTCTTCTTGTATTGTTATTACATCCATTTTGCTTCAATTCAATTTATATATTTATTGTTCATATATTAAATTAAAAAGGGTTTTGTTTTAGTTCGATCCATTACCAATACCTTCCTTTGTTCCGTACTTGTTTTATATTCGAGTCAATCAGTGAAATTGTTGTTCATATTGAAATGAATCGAGATTGATGAGGAGTTGGTCAATGATGCTCGAGCATGTACTTATTTTGAGTGCCTATTTATTTTCTATTGGTATTTATGGATTGATCACAAGTCGAAATATGGTTAGAGCACTTATGTGTCTTGAGCTTATACTGAATGCGGTTAATATGAATCTCGTAACGTTTTCTGATTTATTTGATAGTCGACAATTAAAAGGAGACATTTTCTCGATCTTTGTTATAGCTATTGCAGCCGCTGAAGCAGCTATTGGGCCAGCTATTGTTTCGTCGATCCATCGTAACAGAAAATCAACTCGTATCAATCAATCGAACTTGTTGAATAAATAGTCATAATGATATAAAAAAAGACAGATATATATAATATTATATTCACCAATTAAAATTAGCATATATGACTCGTATGACCATGTTTGCTGAAACGTAAGAAATCAAAGTATCTTGGTCCTCTTTCCTAAACAGATCCAGAGGTAAATTGATTCTAAAAAAAAATCAATTCTGGTAAACTACTGATTCATCTGGTATCTACAATATATGATTCATTTACTACCGATTTTACCAGATCGAAAATTGATAACGTTCAAAAAATTGATAGACACAATGTCACATTCAGTAAAGATTTATGATACATGTATAGGATGTACTCAATGTGTACGAGCCTGCCCCACAGATGTATTGGAAATGATACCTTGGGACGGATGTAAAGCTAAGCAAATTGCTCCTGCTCCAAGAACAGAAGACTGTGTAGGTTGTAAGAGATGTGAATCCGCTTGTCCAACAGATTTCTTGAGTGTCCGGGTTTATTTATGGCATGAGACAACTCGCAGCATGGGTCTAGCTTATTGATACGTTCCGTAAAACTCTACTTGAATCCATTTGATTCTTCTTTACCGACAAAAACCCGTACTCGAGAAAATATATTATTTCGAGCGCGGGTTTTTATGGTCAAAGTCTATCTTGTCTTTACCACGAGTTATTTTCCTTGGTTAACAATAATTGTTGTTTTTCCAATATCCGCGGGTTCATCAATTTTCTTTCTCCCTCATAGAGGAAATAAGGTGGTGAGATGGTATACTATATGCATCTGCTTGTTAGAACTCCTTCTAACGACCTATGCATTCTGTTATCATTTCCAATTGGACGATCCATTAATCCAATTGGAGGAGGATTATAAATGGATAAATATTTTGTATTTTCACTGGAGACTCGGGATCGATGGACTTTCCATCGGACCCATTTTACTGACGGGATTCATCACTACTTTAGCTACTTTAGCGGCTTGGCCAGTTACTAGAGATTCGCGATTGTTCCATTTCCTGATGTTAGCAATGTACAGCGGTCAAATAGGATCATTTTCTTCTCGAGACCTTTTACTTTTTTTCATCATGTGGGAGTTAGAATTAATTCCTGTTTACCTACTTTTATCCATGTGGGGAGGTAAGAAACGTCTGTACTCAGCTACAAAGTTCATTTTGTACACTGCGGGGGGTTCCATTTTTCTCTTAATGGGAGTTCCAGGTATGGGTTTATATGGTTCCAATGAACCAACATTAAATTTTGAAACATCAGCTAATCGATCGTATCCCGCGGCATTGGAAATAATATTCTATTTTGGCTTCTTTATTGCTTATGCTGTCAAATCACCGATTATACCCCTACATACATGGTTACCAGATACCCATGGAGAAGCACATTACAGTACATGTATGCTTCTAGCTGGAATTTTATTAAAAATGGGAGCATATGGATTGGTTCGGATCAATATGGAATTATTACCCCATGCTCATTCTATATTTTCTCCCTGGTTGATGATAGTCGGAACGATTCAAATAATCTATGCAGCTTCAACTTCTCCCGGTCAACGCAATTTAAAAAAGCGAATAGCCTATTCCTCCGTATCTCATATGGGTTTCACAATTATCGGAATTGCTTCCATAACTGATATGGGACTCAATGGAGCCATTTTACAAATCATTTCTCATGGATTTATTGGTGCTGCACTCTTTTTCTTGGCAGGAACGAGTTACGATAGAATACGTCTTGTTTATCTCGATGAAATGGGAGGAATAGCTACCCCAATGCCAAAAATATTTACCATGTTAAGTAGCTTCTCGATGGCTTCGCTTGCACTGCCAGGAATGAGTGGTTTTGTTGCAGAATTGGTAGTCTTTTTTGGAATAATTACCAGCCCAAAATACCTTTTAATGCCAAAAATACTAATTACTTTTGTAATGGCAATTGGAATGATATTAACTCCTATTTATTCATTATCTATGTTACGCCAGATGTTCTATGGATACAAACTATTCAATGTTACAAACTCCTACTTTGTGGATTCTGGACCGCGAGAACTATTTGTTTCGATCTGTATCTTTCTACCCGTAATAGGTATCGGTATTTATCCCGATTTCGTTCTCTCACTATCAGTTGAGAAGGTAGAAGCTATTCTATCTAATTACTTTCATAAATAGTTTTCATAAATAAGAAATAAAGTCAAATAATCCTGTGATTTACAAAATCGGTCGCTGTACACTGAAAAAAAAAAAATGAAGTGAATTGGAATTGTAATCAGATACATCTGGAGTTTTTGAGAACCATTTGAATTACTACTTGATTCAAATGGTTCTCAAAAACTCACACTAATTTTCGTTATATATTGGAGATTGATGTTCCCATGTATTCTTCAAGTCCCTTCTTCAATTCGCTGTTAATGTGAATGAACCATAACTATGTAGTCCTATTCCTAATAGATTGACCCCAAAATAGCATATCCAAATTATAAGAAATCCGATAGAAGCTACAATTGCCGAATTAACACCTTGCAAACTTTGATTTGTTCTAGTATGTAAATAAATCGCGAATATGGTCCAAGTAATAAATGCCCAAGTTTCCTTGGGGTCCCAATTCCAATAAGACCCCCATGCCTCATTAGCCCATACTGCTCCCGAAAGAATACCTATGGTTGAAAAGATAAACCCTAGACTAATGACACGATAACTCCAATGATCCAATCGCCGAGTCAATCGATACCTGTGATAATTTCTAAATGAAGGAAAAGAAGTGTTTTGTAAAACACTTCTTTTCTCATTCAAGTATTGGATCTCACCAAAGGAAAATGTCCCAATTAATAAATGATTGGTTTTAACAACAATATCTGTGTTTTTTCGAAATGTGATGACTAGAAAAGCTACTGATAATAACGCTCCACATAAAAGAGCTGCATAGCTCAATAACATCATACTTACGTGCATCATTAACCACTGGGATTGTAGGGCGGGTACTAATATTGCGGATTGATGCATTTCAGTTAAAAGACCTGAAGTGGCAAAGCCTTGGGTAAAAATAGCACTTGGCCCAGTTATTGCGCTTAAATTATTTTTATGGTTCCCCACTTTAGGAACCATATGAATAATGGAGAAACTCCATGAAAGGAACATTAATGATTCATATAAATCACTTAACGGGAAATGTCTCAAATAAATCCAACGAGTTATTAATAATCCTGTTATACAGAAAAAAGTAGCTATAATGCCTTTTTCTGATGAATCACATATTCCTACGATTTGATGGACTAATAAATCCATCAAATGAATCGTAATAACAATTGAAATGATCGAAAAAGATATGTGAGTTAATATATGTTCTAAAGTCGCAAATATCATAAAAAATTATTTTGTAAAAAAAAAAAGGGGGGGTGTGTGTTCCTCAATTATGGAATGGAAATAAGGAAAGGAATTGAATTCCTTATAAGATAGGATTTATCTTGCCCCTTTTAGGGGATGCCGCCACTCGGATTCGAACCGAGATGCTCTAGCACTGCTTCCTAAGAGCAGCGTGTCTACCGATTTCACCATGGCGGCTTGATCGAAATAATAATAGCCCATACTATGTTCAATCGTCGAGATTGATGGATTCAATCCAATCGATCTTAGGAAAGATTAGAATCGATGAATCAAAAAACTCGTTCAAATAAATATTTGAACGTTCAATAATACTTAACTTAGTATAGTGGTATGGTGTCAGTTTTAACAATCATTTTCACGGAGTATAAGTCCCCCTGGACCAGTTGGAACTAGAGGGTTATGTCCTCAGTCGAGGTATACAACTAAAAATTGTCCTTTTTTTTCTATCTCATTTTTTTTTTATGATTCATTTCTCATTTATCTCATTTCATGGATCCGACATAAAAATGAGATTTTTGTTATTGTGAAAGCGAATTGATGGGGAAAGTTACAATCCCCATCTCGCAAATTATAAAAATCTAATAGAATACCATTCTAGAATACTATAAGGAATGAAAAGTGAAACCTTTATCTTCTATCTAATGACTTCTTTTTTTTTTTTTCAAACAAAACAAAACGGAAATCAATCGTTTTTAGAACTCAATTAGACAGGCGAATTATTATTCTACATACCACAACATCCAGTTCTATCTCATATTGATGAGTTCCAAAATTCGTTAATGTAAAATGTAAATTATTCATCTTCTAAATCATCCAATTCATCGAGTCATGTCGATTCATTCAGATTATTCCGCGGCTTTATTACTTGTTTGTTGCACAAAAAAACTTTTTGAATGCCCGGTAGAAATAGATTTAGCTAAGGATAAAGCTTTTATCGCGGCCCAATATCCCTTTCTCTTCCAAATATTTTTGCGAATACGCTTTTTTGACATAGAAGTACGTTTCTTTGGAACTGCCATTTTAAAAGAAAGAGGTTTCTCATTTTTATAGTTGGATGTGAAAGACATGTATTGTATTGTTCAAAATAAATCGTTCTTTCTATCCATTATCTATATCTATTCCATAGTGGATACTTCCTTCATAACATAAAAAATACAGATATGTGCGCATCACATATAGTATAACTAGGGATGAAAAAAAAAAAAGGGTTCCAATTTATATCTCAGTCTATTTATATCGTCATGTTACATTTAATAAATCAAATCAAAAAACTTAAGAACCCATACATTTTACCCTTACCTAATTTAAGAAAACAATAATATAAAATTTTTTCGATTAATTGATCAAACTCGAGAATGGAGTACCCATAATTTAAATTCAAATGAGATCATGTAGTTAATCTCTTAAACGATACATTACTTGATAAAGGTCATTTTAGTAATTTATTATTTCAGCTCTATGCGAAATGACGAGTATCGTAGGATTTTCCATAAAATATGTTTGTTTTATTTGACTAGAAGCCAATCAATCAGTTCCAGAATGAATTAGTCAATGACTCCAAATAAACTAACTAAAATAACTAGGTGTTATTTTATTAGGTCGAGTTATTGGTGGATCCTATAATTCATATCAGAATCAAGTACTATTTTGGTGTAATTCTTTTTCCTTATTACTATATGGATATAAATCACCGTAATAGTGGAATGATTGAAAATCTCATATTCTGTATCTCAATAAATATCTTAGTTAATCACTAGGTAGTCATTTTTAAGCAGTAACTTGGTTATTTGAACAATTGTAACTTCTTGATTTGAATTTTTCAAATATCTGGGAAAGAATCAGAATAATGAAGAATTCAAAATAATATTTGAGTTTTTATATCTTGATTTTTTTATTTATTTGATTATTGCTCTTTACAAAAAAGATAAGAGCTGGTGAATCGGAAAAATTAATAAGAATAAAAAAAAAAAGTTTGATTTGATTATGCAACCCATATATCAATATGCATGGATCATACCTTTCGTTCCACTTCCAGTTACTATGTCAATAGGATTGGGACTTCTGCTTGTTCCGACCGCAACAAAAAATCTTCGTCGTATGTGGGCTTTTCCCAGTGTTTCATTGCTAAGTATAGTTATGGTTTTTTCGGCCGATCTGTCTGTTCAACAAATAGATGGCAGTTCCATCTATCAATATCTATGGTCTTGGACCATCAATAATGATTTTTCCTTAGAGTTCGGACACTTGATCGACCCACTTACTTCTATTATGTCAATACTAATCACTACTGTCGGAATCATGGTTCTTATTTATAGTGACAAGTATATGTCTCATGATCAA
>NW_027518955.1:17500-23442 GCF_043159265.1 Tasmannia lanceolata | reverse complement strand
TCAACCATTTTCACAGAAGGTGGCGAGATGATATCTTGAGCAGTTACGCATCTCGGACCCCTGACGAAAATAGATGCGTCGCAAGTTCCATACAGATTACTTCTCAATACAATTTCTTTCAAATTCATGAAAATTTCATGTACTGATTCTTCAATACCGACTATCGTAGAATATTCATGTGGTATCTTATCAGATTTTGCGCGTGTGATACATGTTCCTTCTATTTCTCCAAGTAAAGCCCTTCGCATAGCGATACCTATCATATCTGCTTGACCTTTCATAAGCGGGGACAGAATGAAACGTCCATAGGAAAGGCGCTTACTGTCTGTTCTTGATTCAACACACTTCCACTGTAGTGTCCGAGTGGATACTGCTACTTCCTCTCGAACCATACTAATATTATTGATCAGATCATTGAATCATTTATTTCTCTTGAAATCAGTTCAATTCTTATTTCTACACACGCCTTTTTTTAGGAGGTCTACATCCATTATGTGGCATAGGGGTTACGTCACGTACGAAACTTAATAGTATACCACTTCTGCGAATGGCTCGTAATGCTGCATCTCTTCCGAGACCAGGACCCTTTATCATGACTTCTGCTCGTTGCATACCCTGATCCACTACTGTACGAATAGCATTTCCTGCTGCGGTTTGAGCAGCAAATGGTGTCCCTCTTCTTGTGCCTCTGAATCCACAAGTACCAGCGGAGGACCAAGAAACCACCCGACCTCGCATATCCGTAACAGTTACAATGGTATTGTTGAAACTCGCTTGAACATGAATAACTCCTTTTGGTATTCTACGTCCATTCTTACGTGAACTAATACGCCCATTCCTACGCGAACCAATTCTTGGTATAGGTTTTGTCATATTTTAGCATCTCATAAATATGAGTCAGAGATATACGGATATATCCATTTCATGTCAAAACAGATCCTTTATTTGTACAACGGGTCCCTTACTTTAGAAAGGCCCTTTTTAGAAAGATTACCCTTGTCTCTGTTTATGTCTCGGATTGAAACAAATTACTATAATTCGTCCTCGCCTACGGATCAGTCGACATTTTTCGCAAATTTTACGAACAGAAGCCCTTATTTTCATATTTGTCATTCCTTAATTCCGAATCTACTCTTTTGAAGAAAATAAGTCTCTTGAAATTTTGAACCTCGAATTGTATCCCCATGGAAGAAATGTTTAAAAAGTCACCTAATCGTTCGAACCTTTGTTGCGAAGTCTATAAATTATACGTCCCTTGGTTGAATCATAACGACTTACTTCGATTTTGACTCTATCTCCTGGTAGTATCCGTATAAAACTACGTCGGATCCTCCCCGAAACATAACCTAGAATCAGATCTTCATTATCTAAACGAACCCGGAACATACCATTTGGAAGTGATTCAGTAATTAAACCTTCATGAATCAATTTTTGTTCTTTCATTTCAGGTAACCCCCTTGAAGTATCAACTAATGGAGGAGGAGTGATATTAGACAACCTGCCTTTTCTCTCTTTTTCACAAATCGAAAGTTACGGATCAAATTCGGATATTCAGAAGGATCACCATATATAACATAAAATTTCTCCTCCAATTCTTTTTAGTCGAGCTTCTCGATCTGTCATTATACCTCGAGAAGTAGAAAGAATTACAATACCTATTCCACCTAAAATCCTAGGAATTCGTTTATAGTTGGAATAGATTCGTAGACCGGGTCGGCTGATACACTTTAAAATATTTCTATATGTTCCTTTCTGATTCCTTCTATGTCGCAGGGTTAAAACCAAGAAATATTTCTTGTTTTCTCGATGTTTCCTAACATTTTCAATAAAACCTTCTCGTAGAAGTATTTTAATAATGTTTTCGGTTATATTAGTAGATGCTATTCGAGCTGTTCTTTTTTTATCCATGTCAGCATTTCTTATAGAAGTTATTATATCGGCAATAGTGTCCTTACTCATGACGAACTATAATTATTAGGGCTTCCCCATTTTGATATAATCAACATGTTCTGTTTTTTTTTTTTCTTGATTTTCATTTTCACTTTCAATTTTTTTTTTTATGAATTATTAAAGGTATATGCATAAGACACAATCTACTAATGGATTTGATCTACTTCAGATACCCTACTATATAATGGTCTCATCTACTAGTCTTTATAATACCTCAGGAGCTAATGAGACTATTTTAGTGAAATTCAACTGTCTCAATTCCCGAGCGATCGCGCCAAAAACTCGAGTTCCTTTTGGATTTCCTTCTTGATCAATGACAACCGCTGCATTGTCATCATATCGTATTATCATACCGTTGTCACGTTTGAGTTCTTTACATGTACGTACAATTACAGCTCTGATCACTTCTGATCTTTCGAGAGGCATATTGGGTACTGCTTCTTTGATTACAGCAACAATAACATCACCGATATGAGCATATCGGCGATTACTAGCTCCGATTATTCGAATACACATCAATTCTCGAGCCCCGCTGTTGTCCGCTACATTCAAATGGGTCTGAGGTTGAATCATATCATTTTTTTTTTTTTGAATCTCTTATTTCAATGCAAAGGGCGAAGGAAAAAAGAAAGAAATATTGTCTGTCCAGAAATAAATAAATCTGCAATTGTATTTTTCATCAAAAATACTCCTTTCTTTTGGTTTCACATCCCTATCCCACAATAACGAATTGAGTTCGTATAGGCATTTTGCACGCAGCTATTGAAATAGCTGCTCTGGCTACAGTTTCTGAGACTCCGCCCATTTCATAAAGTATTCGACCCGGTTTAACGACGGATACCCAATATTCGGGGGATCCCTTACCCGAACCCATACGTGTTTCTGTGGGTCTGACTGTAACGGGTTTGTCGGGAAATATACGTACCCAGATTTTTCCACCACGACGCGCATATCGTGTCATTGCTCGTCGCCCTGCTTCTATTTGTCTAGATGTGATCCAAGCGGGTTCAAGTGCCTGAAGAGCGTATCTACCGAAACAAATACGATTGCCTCGATAAGATATTCCCTTCATTCTTCCTCTATGTTGTTTACGGAATCTGGTTCTTTTGGGGTTATAGTTGATGGTTGTTTCTCAACCCCATCTCTACTGCAGAACCGGACATGAGAGTTTCGTCTCATCCAGCTCCTCGCGAATGAAACGATTCAATAATATTACAAATACACATGTATTTAATGAATAATACACTGAATCATGGGATTTCTTGATAGTTAATCCATCATGTAGGAATCTGTATATCTTGTATATACAGCAGCTAGACGTATCTTTCTATTTCGATTTATAATTTATAGGACGTATATTTCTATTTATGGATAATGAATGCCTTTCTTTTTATAACGAATCCTTCTTTTGGCCTTTACTGAATGGAATCGCCCAAAATTTTGCAATCCAATAAGGAAAGGTTCGCGGGCGAATATTGACTCTTTAAAATCTGCTTCATTCGTAGGGTCAACCCATGACCTTTCAGAATAAATAAAAGGGTTCTTGGTTGGTTTCGCCATCCCACCCAATGAATCATTAGGATTCGTTTTTAATAGAATCTTGTGCAGTCACAGGTTCCGTCGTTCCCATAGCTTCTCCATTAATGGTTAGGTCTGAACTCTACAGTGGAGCTCCCAATTTCATTTGTTCCCGAGTCAATCTCCTCAGTCTCTATTGACTCGAGGCTCTTTATTATTTTCATTTTTCCTATGAACCGGATTCATCTACTTATAAACGAATCCGTATTGATGCTTTATCACGCTGCCTTTTATGAGATGATTCATAGACCATACATATTGGAATCATATAGCATTGATTGATATTCTCCTCCTTTCTTTCTCTCACCCCTCCTTTTACCCATATCCCTCTATTTTCGCTTTACAAACCATAATCAGATTTTTTTTTCCTTTATGAAAAAAAAAAAAACGATTTCAGTTGCTACAACTATATGATCAACACATCATATAGTGACTGCTTTCTTGGATCTCGATAATACGAAGCAATGAGCTGGTTATTAGTTCTCTAGTTATTAGTTATGGGCTGGTCCATTGTTTTTTTTTTTTTTGAATCCAACTCTAAAGAAAAAACCAACGAGTCACACACTAAGCATAGCAATTCTACCAAATGATCAATCGAATTTTTATTCAACCCTATATAATTATAATTAATAATTAGAAATAATTAATAATTCTAATTAGAATTGTTCATTTTTGATTGAAGGGAAAAAGAATGAATGAAAGAGTTTGTCATTTTTTGTTCTATCGCAGTATAGAATGGGAAGGAAAGACCCATTATTGCTCATCTACAAATATCCAAATTTTGATGCCTAATACCCCATAGATAGTTCGAACTGTATAGGAACAATGATCAATTTTAGCTCGAATGGTTTGTAGGGGAACCCTACCTTCTCTGATCCATTCGACACGTGCAATTTCTTTTCCGTCGATACGCCCTGCAATTTGCACTTGAATTCCTTTTGTATCAGCTTGTTCAGTTAATTCAATAGCTTTTTTCATTGCCTTTCGAAACGAAACTCTATTCTTTAATTGTAGAGCTATATATTCTGCAAGAATATTAGGTTGTCCATAAGGTTTTGCAACTCTTGTGATAGCAATGTTAAGTCTCCGGTTCACAGAACGAAACCCTTTTTGTACATTGATCCGTAATTCTTCGATTCCTCGCGTTCGACCCTCTATTAACAAATTTGGGAATCCAATATAGATTATGACCTGAATTAGGTCGATTTTTTTTTTAATCTCTATATGTGCAATTCCTTCTGAACCAGATCTCATATTTTTTTGTACATAATTCTTGATACAATCCCGTATTTTTTCATCTTCCTGGAGACCCCTGGAATAACTTTTGGGTTGTGCGAACCAAAGGGAACGATGACTTTGGTTTGCACCAAGTCGGAAACCAAGTGGATTTATTTTTTTTCCCATATCATATTTATCCCGATCTCTTTCTCTCTCTATATATATCTATTTATCTCTATTCCAATTCGGAAACCGAAGGAGGCAGAAGTTTATCTCTCTCTCTCTTTCTCTAGGTATCTCTCTATTATAGTATCCTTAAATACACCTTTATTCTCTAAAAGAAAATCTTGTTCAGTTTTCGTTTTAGATTGATCTTTCAAAACGATATTTATATGACAGGTGGGTCTTTTTATCGGATAACTACGTCCTCGAGCCCGAGGTTTTAACTTTTTAATGATAGTACCCCCATTGACTTCGGCTTGACTAATGACTAAATCAGCTTCGTTGAAACCCTTATTGTGACTAGCATTTGCTGCTGCAGAATAAACCAATTTTAAAATGGGATAAGATGCTCGATAAGGCATAAGTTCTAGTAGCATAAGTGTTTCCTCATAGGAACGCCCACGAATCTGATCAATGACTCTTCGTGCTTTGTGAGCAGACATACATATATGTTGAGCTAAAGCTTGTACTTCTGTACTAGAGCTCTTCTTCTTCCTATGCTTTTTCATGCTCCTCTTCCACCTTCTCCACTTTGACATAAGGGTTACCTCCCACCAATGAATGACGAGCACCTATTTCACTTTATTAACGACGAGATCCATTATTGTTTCTCGCGTGTCCCTGGAAAGTCAGAGTCGGTGCGAATTCTCCCAATTTGTGACCCACCATACGATCTATTATATAAATGGGTAAATGTTCTTTTCCATTATGAATAGCAATTGTATGGCCTATCATTGTGGGTATAATGGTAGATGCTCGGGACCAAGTTACTATTATCTCTTTCTCCTCCCTCATGTTGAGCTTCTCAATTTTTCCCAATAAATGATTAGCTACAAAAGGATTTTTTTTTAGTGAACGCGTCACAGCTGATTACTCCTTTTTTTTTTATTTACTTATGAAATAAAACTATGAAATAAAGTTGATTTACTTCAACTTAAGAAAATATTATTGTTGGTTAGTTCATGATCGAATAT
>NW_027518954.1:0-2500 GCF_043159265.1 Tasmannia lanceolata | reverse complement strand
AAATGTTTCATTTCATCCGGGAAAAGCCATCTCTTTCTCAACAATGCCTTTGTCATTTGATCCAATAGCGTTCCGTTAGATAGGAACAGATTTGATAAATACTGATAACTCTCGGATGGAGTATTAGAACGGAAAGATCCATTAGATAATGAACTATTGGTTCTAAGCCATCTCTGGCGATGAATCAACAATTCGAAGTGCTTTTCTTGCGTATTCTTGATGAACCAGCGTTTATATATAGATGTAGGAGGATTTGTTTGGGAAGTAATAAGCCCCTTTGACATCTCTTCATCTGCAAAGAATTCTCGACGTGAAAACACAGAGACAAAGGGCTGATCTTTGAATAGGAAAAAGAATGGATCTGCAGGGTCCCAAATGAATTGGCTTATTCGAAAAAAGCCTTGTTCTTTGGAAGATCTATCTCGTGTCTGGTACTGCATGGTTCCACTCTGCAAGAACTCCGAATCATTCTCTTGAAGCTCATCCTCTTTATGATAAATGATCCGCTTGCCCCGAAATGACCTGGCCCAATAGGGAAATCCCAATTCATTGGGCCTTTCGATACAATCAAATAGATTGCCACAAGGGCGCCATATTCTAGGAGCCCAAACTATGTGATTGAATAAATCCTCCTCTATCTGTTGCGGGTCGAGGGCTCCTTCTCCTTCCCCTTCTTCAAACTCCGATTCGTATTTTTCGTATAGAAATCTCTGATCAACGATAGAACAAGATCCATTTTGCATCATATCTAACGGATTCCTTGGTTCGGACCGAAGAAGCAATGTCACTCGATCATTATCAAACTGACTGCAATCTTTTTCTGTCCGTGAGGATCCCACCAGAGCGCCTTCTACTTCTAATTCTAATAGGCCATGAACTAGATCAGAATCATTCTCAACGAATCCATAAGAAGTGATCCCATTTTTTTCATCGGGTCCGGGTGGAGACCAAAGATCTTGAGCGACCGATCCGGCAGAACAACTCAAAAGATAAAGAAGTATCGTTAATTTCTTCATGCTCGTTCCAAGTTCGAAGTACCATTTGTACAAATAAGAATCCCCTTCCTTACATGATTTCTTCTTCATATAGATAGATATAGGATCTATGGGGCAATTACTTAGAAGTACATTTTGTGCAACAGCCCTTCCTATCTGATAGAAAAGGATCCCATGATCCTGAACCGATCTTACCTCGGATCGCAAATCCCAAGTTTGTCTATGAAGAGCTGATCTAATTGTATTAGTGTCTATAATTGATTTCTTCTGTGTAATACTAATTGATAGGGCCTCATTGGTAAGTGCTACAAGATCTCGTGCATTGGAACCCATGGTTATGGACCCGAATCCGTTAGTATGGGACATTTTCTTTTCCAAGCGAAATCCCCTAGTATATGAAAGAATGAAAAAGTGCTTTCGTTGTTGTGGAATAAGAAGCCTTCGTATCTTAATGCATGTATTTAATTTATTCGGAGCTATTAGAGCGGGATCCACTTTTTGGGGAATATGAGTCGAAGCAATAACAAGAATATTTCTAGTGGAACATCTTTCACAATCTCTGGAGAGATAGTTCACTAATAGACCGAGGGATAAGTAATTCGACTCATTCACATACAGATCATGAATGTTTGGAATCCATATTATGCAAGGGGACATTGCTTTTGCTAATTCTAATTGAGGGGTGATATCAAATCGGTCTATTTTCGGCGTCATATACATAGTTAGCACATTCGTCATAGTTAGCAGCTCCGTATCAAGGTCATCATCAATATCGTCACTATCATCAATATTGATATCGTCACTATCATCAATATCGATATCATCAATAAGATAACCTTTAGGCTTGTCATCCAGGAACTTGTTCGAAAATACCGTAATGAAAGGAACATAGGAGTTTGTCGCTAGGGATTTGACCAAATAGGATCGTCCAGTTCCTATAGAACCTATCACTAAAATACCCCTAGAAGGGGATAGGTCTAAGCGGAGCGAAAAGGGTTTTCCATGAGATGGGAAAGGAGAACTATTAGCCCCACACGAGGTTTGTGAATAAGTGATTGTCTGATAATGAGCAAGGAAGATCCGTCTTTCTGCTAAACAGGATCTATTGAACTCATAATTCATTAGATACTTTTTATGAATGTCAACTAAGTATCGTAAGTAAATTGATCCCGGTTGTTCAATCATTTGATAACCAGAGTTATTCTTTGATAAATGATCACTATGAGTCAGACTCAATAGAATTTGATCAATCCTTTTTTCTGTCGTTAAGGTGGAGAACTGAACCAAGAATTCTCTTTCTTCATCATCAATCGAATCACTGTTCGCGACCCAGGATTCTATTTTCTCATCAATCCAATCACCGTTCACGTTTTTTCTTTTTCTTATCAATGAATAGATCTCTTTACTTGTACGACTTAGATGTCTCGTATTTCTCGAAAAAGTGATTCGATTGATGGGATTTGGTATGATACCTATGAGATCGATGATATCGATGAGATTGATAT
>NW_027518953.1:57500-66331 GCF_043159265.1 Tasmannia lanceolata | reverse complement strand
CAGCTAGTCACTCTTTTTAGAATCTTCTCAACCAGAACATGGCAATCAGAGTAACTGAGTTTAGTGGAGATCAGAGGGACACCCAAGTACTTGACAGGGAAGATCCCTTCACTCATACCCAATAAATTGCAGAGATTCACTCTATCCTCAGGCCCAACTCAAGCAAAGAAAATGGAACTCTTAGATAAATTTGGCTTTAAGCCAGCCATTCTCTCAAATTCATCAAGAGCATCCTTAATCAACTGAATAGAATCAGATGTAGCTCCAGTCAAAACAAATAGGTCATCGGCAAAACTCACATGATGGATTTGCATCTCAGAGCACTTGGGATGAAACTGGAACCCAGGAAGTTTGCTATAGTCATCTAGCACACATGAAAAGGCCTCCATGACTAAGAGAAAGAGATAAGTAGATAGGGGATCTCCTTGTCTCAGACCTCTAGCCCCTTCAAAAAAACCATCCAAATAACCATTGAGACTTATGGAAAATTTTGCTGAAGTAACACATTGAAGGATCCATTGAATCATTTTATCAGGCATCTGAATGACTTCCAAAATATACTGCAGAAAGCTCCAACTAGCAGAGTCATATGCCTTTTGAAGATCCACCTTGATGGCACACCTAGGAGATCCTCTATCCCTATGATAACCCCTCACAATCTCCTGCATGAGGAGAATGTTGTCAGCAATTGATCTATCATGCACAAAAGCAGACTGAGTTTGACTAATCAACTGAGGCAGCACAGGTTTGATTCTGGCACATAAGATCTTTGATATAACCTTGTAAATCACATTGCAACAGGCTATAGGCCTGAACTCTTTCATTGTGTTAGGATTAGGACTTTTAGGGATGAGAGATAAGCTAGTGCAATTCCATGATCTGATAGATTTCCCATCATTTAGGAAAGCTTTGACAGCTTGTATGAGATCAGGACCAATCACTTCCCAATTGTGCTGGAAAAATTGAGCATTATAGCCATCCGGCCCAGGGGCTTTTTGAGCTTTAATAGAAAATAAAGCACTTTTAATCTCTTTATCACTCACAGGAAGAACAAGAGAATTGCCTTGATCAATAGACAATCTGGTCTTCATAATGCTGCTGAGTTTTTCCTTAGTCCCAATAGGAGGAACATGGGCTTTACCCAAAAGATCAGAAAGAATCTGATAGCTTCTTTGTGGACAGCTTGCTCTCCCTCAAGCCTATTCCCCTCCTGATCATGAATACATAACACCTTATTCCTAGATCTATTACCATTCATCTTTTTATGAAAAAAGGATGTATTTTGATCTCCAAGAGATAGCCATTTAACTCTAGCTCTCTGCTTGAAAAAGCTCTCTTCAGCAGCCAATAGATCAGTGTATTCAACCAGCAGAGTCTTAACATCCTCAGCCATACCCAGGTTGCCCAAATACAACTGCTTTTGAGCCTCATCAAGATCTTGCTTCTTATCAAGCACTCTAGCAGAAATATTACTGTAGCTAGTTTTGTTTAAGGAACTTAATTCCACTTTCAATCTCTTCAATTTAGCAGTAATCCTGAAAATCTCATTCCCTTCAAAAAGAATCAAAAGAGCTAAGATGAATTAGCTAACGAATGCTCCTATCCTATGGGAATGCTTTCATAAACTCTGATTGCTCTTGCCGACTCTGAACGAATAGTTAGCGGTGAAGAAGAAAAAAAGTAGTTGTTGCTTCTTGGCAGTTAGCTCTCCAGGTAGGTCACCGAGGGCGAGGGGAGACAAGTAACTAACTACAGTGCCGCTACAGTGCCAAGGAAAGCAATTGCATGTGTTAAGCATAGTGGCATGCTCTGTAGCCGGGGAATGATCGATTCACTTTTCTCTCCTTCGGCTTAACTTTCAACCTTCCCTAAAGCGAAGGAAAGAATCCGAGGGGAAGAGCCAGTAGCTGTAGTAGTGGAAGTAGTAGCGGTCAGTGTTTTTGCTGTTACAGAAGCAATAGGCTTGGATGGGCGTGATAGCTTGAAGAAGGAGTACCGGGCTCCAGGCCCTTATTATTTGACTTTGACTCTGCTGGAACTGGCTTTTGTTTTGGATGCGCTTCTCTCTTTCCTCCCTGTGCCTATCTTGAATGAGGAATGGCGGGGCGGTCTCGTATATAATATATAAGAAATAGACTGCTTTTCGGTTTGGTTTAGGAGTTCTCTTTCCCTATCCGCTCTTTGCAGGTGCAGATGAAGAAGAAGGCTCGAGCTCGATAATATAGCTCCTTTCTCTTAGGTCTTTGCCGCTGTGATCTTTTCTCTTGTTTCAGAAGCTGGGATTGGACCGGCTTTCCTTTCTTAACCAGGCTCAAGGGAAGTTAGGAGTGAAAGAAGCCTTGGTGCCTAGCGAAAGCGAGTTCTTCCTTTTCCTTTAATTTAATTAGATAAGGAAATTGCCCGTGTAAAGGGAAAGCTACCAAACTCTCTTTAGATTGATGCCCGAGATCATTCCTTTTAGAGGTAACTGCAGGGGGTATCGCCATTCTTGCAGTGCTTATTCCTGAAAACCTGGTTGGAATGGAGGAATCAGAGGAATTCTCGTATAGTTAACAAACATTCCCCAGTCTCTCCTCCTTCTATCCCTTCTTTCATAACATCTGCTAGCAATCATTATAAGTTATTTCTCTTTCTCTAAGGTGACTCGCGGCACACTTCGAATATGTATGATTGAATGCCGACAGCATTCGTTCAGAGTCGCGAAGAGGAATCAGATCAGAGCCTGGCCACTCCACTTAAGGTAAAGCTTTCCCATCGAGAACAGGATTGGCAATGGCTAGTGAAGAGCTGAAGAAAAGCTATTCTTTTTCTCACATCTCGATTTCTCTCTCAACGCTCAATGGAAGCTGAAGCTATCTTGCTCAGTTTTTCCTTCTTAGGGCGTAGGGGGAAGATAAGAGACTTTGCTGCACTCATTCATTCCGGAAGTGACTACGCTTCGCGCCGTCCTCTAATTAGGCAGTCAAAAGAGGGTAAGACCTAAAAGCTGTCCGATCCAATGCAACCTCATTCACTACTTGTAAACCCCCGAAAAATGCGAAAGGAGCCCGCATCCTCTCGCTCCTTTCCCACCCCTTCTTCATTCTCTTTTATCTGGCTCTACCGAGGAGTGAACGATTCAACCTTCAATAGAATCTTTGACGCCCGAGAAATCGGATTCAAGGGGATGGGACTTTATAGGTGGGGCTATTTCCAGAGATGACAATTATCCGCCTATCACTCCTGCACCTCTTGCCTTCCGGCATCAACCACCGATGAATAGGATGGCGAGGAGTCTCGACTCGAAGGAGAGGAGCGAGATAGTCCTACGGTCAGTCGCAGAAGATCGATAGCTGGTGAATTCAAGCTATGCACTGATGAGATAAAGCATTCCCCGGACTCAGCCTTATGTGGAAAACGACCCAGCCGTGGAAAGGAATAGATAGATCCAGAATCCAGATCTTCTTTCTTTCGGAGGAATGCTCTGCATCAAGATCTGAGTCTCTAGACCTTGGCATTCATCTCGTTCTCTTAGTCGATCGAACCCTCTGCAGCGGGGGAGAAAGGAAAGGTTCTGTTAAGACCTCCTCTGAGAGCCCCCGTTGCGGATAGCAGCATGGGATACGGACTCGATTTGATTGGTCCTAGGGATATGAAAGCAGTCAGTCAGCGGAAGCAGCTAACTAAGAGGCGAATTCCTTATTCATTTCTCTCCGGCCTCTTCCGGGCATGGAATAAGTAGTTGACTCCCATTCGATCGATAGAATACTAAACATTGAATGAGACCTCCTTCCCATTGTTCCAAGGACCTACCTTTCAATCCAGAGATTCAAGCCTTAGGCTTACTCTGGAAGGCGACGGACTGAAGAGGAGGTCCAGGCGAGTGGAGAACCGTTGCGAGAACGGTGCTTGCTAGTTGGGAGAATCTCTAACATCCTGTTGCTAGCAAGGAAGGAGTAGAGTATTCACTGGTATTGCTCGGGGCAGCAATAGTCACTTAGGTTTGTTTCTCTCCGTTCGCTATAGTTCGGTAAGTGGGTCTAAAACCGAAGCCTCCGGCTCGTTCCAGTCTCGTCTCAAGCTGTGGTACAATCCCTCTGTCCAGTCCAGTCCAGTATCGGTATCGGCGGTATAGAGTCCAATCCTTCCGGCTAGTAGGAAGGAGTAGAGTAACAACAGGTATTGCTTGTATGCCTGAAGGTAGTTTATCAAGTTATCTTATTCCTCCTTGCCTGCAGTAGGAAAGAGTGTTATAGTCCGTATCCGTACTCACAGTAGGCTAGAGTTTTAGATCCTTCCGGCTCTCGCATGGTTTAGTAAACGTCCGCTGTCTTTAGTAGTTTCAATCCCTCCGGTCACAAGCTGTGGTATAATCTCTCTGTCCCTTGCCCCGTTCCTATAGTCCATTAGTAGTCCCTATCCATCTCCCCCTGCCTATGTCAGGCACTAGTCCTGCCTATCCCCCGGCAAGGTACTAGGAAATTTGTGATCCTGGCTACAAGACCGATTGCAAGCCCTACACTAGTAGATAGGGTTGATCTAGCCTCTCAAAGCATAGGTCCCGCAACTCTGAATACAGCTCTCGTTAGATAGAGGCATGCCCTCAGTGCTCGCAAAAATGAATTCTCTGATAGTGGGACCAGCCTTGCTACGGCTGCTGCTACAGCATCATATGTCATGCTCCTCTTCTCTGAGCCGCACCTGTCATCTCAGTTCAGTTCTGGTCTCGGTAAATCATTGAATAAGTCTCCTTCAATTATTGAATAGTGCAGGCACAACCATTAGTTGATTTCCACTTACAGCACAATCCAATGCTATGCTTTTGTGTCTAGTGATATCTCGACAATAGCGATTGGGTGTGTAAAGCTTTTGATCAAATAAAGGATCCGGGAGTAGTAACAGGAATTGCTAGTATCCCTTCCGGTAGTGGAGCAGGGTCCTTCGTTCTCACTGCGCTCAGTCAGTCATTCGTAGTCTTCTACCGCTCGGAGTAGGCTTGAGTGTTAGCCCGTATCCGTACTTGCAGTAGGCTAGAGTAGAATCTCCTATCCTTTCCAGTCTCGGTCTCGTCTCTAATAGTAAACGCCCGCTGTGGTATAATCCCTCCTTCGCTCCGGCTCGTTCCGTTCCCGTGTAAAAGCTATACTTTCTATTCCTATCCCGCAGTGAACTAAGTTCACGATGGGTTAAGGGGGCCTATAGTATAGGGATCTGGGATTCGGTATAATAACTCCTCGTAATTCAGGCGAGTGGAGGAAAGTGAAGTTGACTATTGGAGGAAAATAGGCGAGCCCTACTAGTACAATAGTCTACGGAACTAAAGGAACTACTCGGCTATTGAGAGACAAAAAAGATTCGGCTCGTAGGCTCTATAGACTAACTCTCTTCACAACGAGAGGAGTTTACTACACGTATGGACTCGTTTAGCGTTGTCTTAAACGTTGGCTCCGTGGTCCCAAGTGCTCGTCTTTTTAACTTCTCCCTGGAACTTATGATCCCTTCCGCTCCGTTCGTTCCGAGCTCGCGAGCGAAGTTTTGGCATGTCAAGTCTCTTTTCTTTCAACTCCGCTTGGTGATCGCTCATGGCTAATATAGATAGGTTCCAGAGCTAGCTAGTGTTCAGAAGTCACTTAAGAGATTGAATATGGGTCCTATTAGAATAGGCTGTAGCCGCAAAGAGATAGAGATTCGCATTCGGGAAGGGAACCATAGCAGCTGATAAAGGCTGCTGGTGGAGCCGGAGAAGAACCGGGATAAGGGATTGGGGGCAGATCCGGACCCGACCGAAAGAGCTCTGCGGCGGTCGGTCTCTCACTTCATCTCGAAGGAACTCACTCCAGGACTGATAAGCTCGAACGAGCAGCAGCTGCCATGCCTTGCAATTCATCCCCCCATTCCACTAGTTCTGATGCGTACTGCGCAAAAAGACTCATCTTGTCACCTTCTTATGGCCTGCGCTCCAGTTCACCTGTCTCAAGAAGTATCGAGTCGAGGATTGGAACGGGTTACGCGGCTGCTCATCAATGTCTCTATTCGACTCCTCCATCCGCCTCGAGCACTGATACCCCGTTGGATACGAGTGAAATGCTCGAGCCGGGGGATATTCAATACGTTCTTCGCCCCAACTAAAAATCCGATACCCCCAGTTCCGGACGTGCACCCTTCATCAAACCCCCCATCACCAGAAATCATTAAATACAGACGTGCGTAGTGGCCCGATTCTAGAGAAGCATAACTCCTTCCTTCGAATCCAGCCTGCCATCAATCCTAATCTAATAGTCGGAACTCCCCCTCATCTATAAAGGATAACCTTTCCTTGATCCTTTAAATAAAGCCTTCTTATGCTCCATATGCCTATTATTCTTGGGTCACTTCTGGCTCCTCCGCTTGACTAATATAATAGAAAGTAAAGGGCTTGCGGAAAGAGTAGTTGAAGAAGCCGAGACGAGAGAGAGAGAAACAAGTCCCGCTTCGCTTTAAAGGATAGGGGGGAGATAAAAACTATCTTTAGCTGTTCGTAGGTGCCTTATTTGATCTAGTAAGGGGAGCTAGAGCTAGAGTAGCATTCCCAAGCACTACCCTCAGTTGCAGCCCCAGGTCCATATAAAGCAGTCAATCTACCAGCAGCAGAGGCTGCAGATACATGTCCACCTGTTTATCTACTACCATAAGCGGGAGCAGTTGCAGGTATCGAGTGTTGTGAGGGCTTTCATTTGCGCGTTAAGGGCAGTTTCTGTTATAGCACTAGGAATCGAGCTAGGCTGTTTGTTGGCTATTCATAGATCTGGAGTTCTCTTCTATTGCTGATTTAGCTGCCTTCTTTCAGAACCTTAGTAGCGAGTCTCTTGTAAGGGGGGCAGGCGGTGAGATTCCTGTTATAATCTAAGGCTTTACTTTTATGGCAGCTGCAAAGACAAAAGAACTCCATCCTTTCCCGCGTCTCCTACTCCTACCTTCGTACTGCAAGCCAGCCTTTAACTCGAACTCCCGTTACCGCTGTCCCTATTGGCTTGTCTCCATTCGTTTGCTTTCCCGGATTGTGCCATCCTATTAGCCTCCCCATGTTTGCCTTCCTTTCACTCCGGCGCCTGTCTTGTAATTATTAATTAGTAATTGGCTGATTAAGATCAACTGCCTCCACCATTGGTTGTTCTTAATCTCAATCCCGTAGGAATGCTCTTGGTCTTGATAAAACCAGATCAGGATCAATTGCTGCTATCACTCCCTATGCTTCTGCGTCTCATACCCCAACCCCCTTAACTAATAGATGCGTTTTGGGGGGACTGCTCGCTTTGGCAACAGGGGGCTCAGGAACTAACTATAGGTATGCTTCGGGCTCCCGATCCGAGAGGGACGCGAGATGATGATGGGTCAACCGCGACTGGAGCTGCTGGTGGAACTGCTGCTTCCGCTCGGTGAATAGAATAAGCCCTCATTCTGGTTTTGGATAAACGACTTTATTTTGATCTTCTATTCTATTTCCATCTGCTTCTGGAAGTGGATATGCTAAGCGGTGGCGGTGCCTCTCCCACTGCTATTGGTGGGTTCGAATATGGCACAGGAGTCGCTGTTCGGACCACTGCAATTATGTCTCGATCGAATATCCAAGAGGTGACTTGTACACCTTTTTAGTTTGACTCTGCTAGCTCGGAAGCTGATGGATCAACAATGGTAACTCGAACTGGCGGTATAGCTTTGTTGGGGGTGAACTTACTGCTCCCGGCTTTCCCTCATAGAGGTAGACAGGCATATTTTGGGGTTCAAAGTCGAGCGAGGTAAACGACTGATTCTTAGTCAACTCGGTTAGCTTCCTCTGCTTCCGGTGGTGGGACAACCACTGATGCGGACAAAGGCTAGGTAATGTCTCTCCAACTAGCTCTACCCCGGTCACTGGGTCAATAATCGGCCCGGTGGTTCTTCGACTGGAACCGGAATAGATCTTGGGCGAGGTGGTGGTAGGGAAGCTGCTGGTACTAGTATCGAAACCATAAGGGGCGTTTACGCTGGGACTGAAGCTTTGATACTCGTGCCTACGCAGCCTTTGTTCGCATCTCTCATCGATTCCCCTATGGAGAAGAGGAATAAATAAGAGCATTCATTGGTTGGACCTTTATGCTACCAGCCTCTGCTATTGAAACTCTTTCTATACTATACGAGCTGCAGGATCATTAGTATCACCCACAAAGGCATACATAGAAGGCAGTATCTCACCCGGGTCGAGATCTGAGGCCGGTGCGGCAACCCATTGATCCACCGGAATAAAAGCGAGCAGCATTTAAACCACAAAAGCGATTCACTTGGTTCCAACAGCAGATCAAAATCGGGGAGCAGAGCCAATCACAGATTAGGATCTCGTCCCACCTGAAAATTGCGTTGAAACTGCCCTTGATGACCCAGAACGACCGGGTTGTAGTTGAACCATCTCCGGTGAGAGATTTGGTCAACCGAGTCGAAAAAGAAGCACCTTGCCCATATTGATACCCCGAAAAAGGTATTCCAGTTGCATATCGGTATCTATACGCCTCTACTCGGTTTGATAGCTTGTTAAGGTTTGGAACCCTTAGCCGGGGGGAAGGAGCTTACCTTGGATGACTTGTTCCTCGCCTCAGGGTCATCAACTGAAACTACTGATGCTTACTCATATGCTGGCCGGTCCGGTTAAATCAAATTGGATCTGCCTTAGTCTATACCTATATGGGTAGTGCTATTCCAATTGGTTCAAGGTAAGCAGCTGAAGCAACTGCTGGGGGTACCTATCCAACTGTCTCTGCCGCTGGTGGAACTGGATATCGATCCAACGGGTTCGGACGCGAGCGAAGGGAAGCGTTGTACTATGGTTCAATGGGTGAGGA
>NW_027518953.1:52500-55000 GCF_043159265.1 Tasmannia lanceolata | reverse complement strand
TAGCGATCTCCTCTGGTACCTACTGGTACGTCAGGATCCGATTGGTCATGAACATCGTAAGGTGCTGCTCTTCGCGAATCCCAGCATACCCCAGGTTGGGATGGGTAGGCCCACCACTTCACTTTCACTTAGGCCCGGGCCAAGTCAGTGGGGGGACCCTGTCGGGCTCCTTCCCCCCCAAAACAAACTGTACGTGGGAGTTTCCCTTCATACGGCTCGAATCATTCTCAGATGCCCCTATTAGTCAGGGAGGCATCCTTTCCTTGTTTGTTGGGTTGGTTCACGCGCGCGCAAACGAGCACCGGCCGCAACAGCAGGGAACTATGACCAATAGAGTCAGACACTTAGCTACATCCGCACGCAAAAGAAAGGAATGTGGTTCTGGTTGAGGCTTTCTTTCCCTTGCCCTTAACAGTCAGAAGTGAAGTGGTAGTGGGGCGCAAGTCAGTGAAGGGCGCGGAGTCCGTGCCTTCCGTACCACCACAAGACTGGTCGTTCTTGGGCGGATCCCGCTCCTAAACATAAGGGATAGGGGGAAGGGGGCCGGGCCTATCATATCAATAGGGTTGTAGAAAGAGAACCCGGCCACCTATTTCATTCGACGTTCCGGGGCAGGGGCCCGCCCGATTCGACCGACCAATGGGGCGAGCTGATCTGCTTTGATCCAGGAGAAAGCCCAGTCAGCCACCTTTTCGGTGCAGGTCACGTGACCTACAGCTCGGCCTTCGCTTTTTGAGGCTTCCTCTACCCACATCTCTATGTGCCCGCAGCACTTCCATATGGAGAAAGATGGGCTTACCATGTTCCATCAATAGCACCTAACCTATGCCGATTTTGGCGGACCGTGCTCCACCCCGGTGAACTCATGCGGTTCCGACGTGCCCAGAGGCCAGAGGCGAATCCGTTCACGGTCCGTAGGACCAACACCATTCGAAGGTGGGTGGCCCGCCCCGCCTAGAACAGTCATGTTTGACTGGGCTTACACACATTCGCTCACTTACGCTGTCCCCCCTCAGCTCACCCTAGTCCCGGGTACGTCGTCTCCAAGGCTTCACACCAAGTCTTCACTGACATAATATGCATGCTTGAGTAGGGTCAGGCAGAACCGTTGTTGCCTGATGGGAACTTCCCCCATATTGCTATCAATGTCTTCATGTCGCACGACCTCTTAACATTACACCACTGAATCCCCAATCCTTTGCTTGCTGTGCAGTGACAGTACCAATATCCACTAATCGTTGTTTCCAGATACGGTTGCCGGTTGACATCTCTTCTGATTCGTCGATACGAGAAGCAAATTGTTGTGTGGAGGAATCAATATCTCGACATGAGCCAAGAGGCAGATCTTGTGCCACTCCACCTGGTCGTATGAAACTGGCATGCATCCTGGCTCCCGGGACTCTTTCATGGAATTCCAACAATTTCTCCCGCTCCTCAGAAGCCCACAGGGACGGAGTTGATGCTCCCACATCCATAGCATGAGTAGTTGAAGCAAGTGAATGATTTGAAATTCGAGTTATTTCACGGAATAACACTCGTATATATTGAGCTCGTAATGGTACCTCGCAATTCAAAAGTGTCTCTACGGCTGAAGAATGAGCGTGTTCTTGGGCCATCGTAGAAACATAGATAGGGTCGACGACGGAACGAACAACGAAACTTTACGACAGCTTTTTCGTACACGTTCACTTGCATCACATACACAAGTGCTCTCTGAACCGTGCAATGAGGTCACCCATAACACGGCTCTCCCACTTGAGTGACCTTAGCCCCAGGCCATGCTATTCCATGATATTGGAAAAATGGCAGCGTAACGTAACTTATAGTATTGAAAGCTGGTCGCCTTTTGAGGGAGGGAAAGCGTTTAAGGAAACCGAAGAACCTTTAGTCAATAGGATCCTTCAGTCGCAAACCAATTAATTAGTCACAAAGTAGACTCGTGACGCTTAACGACTGAACTCGTTGGCTCCGCGCACCTTTGGTACTTCAGTAGGGCGAGCAGTTTGATAGTGACTTCTTGCCATAAGACTCAAGGGCGGCGGGCCCTATTAGTAAGGCGACGAAAGGCTACTTCAATCTAGGAAAGAGCCGGAAACTCGAGAGGGTCGCCTTTGGAAGCGTTCGCCGGTAACCAAAGCGTCACGACATGTTGTTGATATTGATTGAGTTGGAGGGACTTTCGCTGACTGAATCCATCCATAAACCTAACCTAGAAAGAAAGCGTCTCGTTCCCGCAACCACTTTGGTACTTTGCTTATAGTCAAAGTGGGGGGCTTGCGCTTGAATTGAAGTAGCGCATGAATATGAGTAGGGCTCCTAGGTGGCGCGTTCGTGGAGCCAAACCGAAGGAAGAGCAAAAAAAAGGAGGGTTGGGTGCTTGTGGGGCGAGGCCACCCGGCCTCGAATAGGAGGGGGGCTTAGCTCTGGATCCCCCCTGCTTGCAGAAATGAATGGATCAGAAGGGGGGCTGGGAACTATTTCCGGGCCGGGCGGGAGGTGA
>NW_027518953.1:0-50000 GCF_043159265.1 Tasmannia lanceolata | reverse complement strand
AGTGAGTCAGCGTAGCGAAGCGTATACGTTAGGTAAGTCAGCGGCGTAATAAGCCGGCCTTTTCAGAAAGAAAGTAAGAAAGTCCCCAATTGAACTAGAAAGAAAAAGAATGAATGGCCAGTGTCCCGGAATAGAACATATGATTGAATGAAGTGGCTGGCGTGGCGAGAAAAAGAAGTGGTTGGTCCCATGCACCATGCCTGCTGCCTGCTCTTGTCATGCAGGCTCCCCACGCTGAATAACATGGGGGCTGTTTGCCTTTGGTAAAGATGGGGAACACCTGCTCGCTGACCCCTCTCTTCCTATGGACGACCAAAAGCAGGGTGCTCCCTATTACTCATCTATAGGGCGTATAAGACTTGATTTGCGGCAGTCAAGGTCTGTATAAGCGATCAAATTGGCGCCCCCTATTAGTAAGGGCCTGTTCTAGTTCTGGCAGGGCTCCTGTTCCATCTAAGCGGGAGCAGGGTTCGCCCTCACAGAAGAGATGGAAGGGCAACCGTTCAGAATGCAAGGCGTGTGTGGAAGCGAGCAGGCAGGAATGAAGGCTGCGAACGATACACTTTATTTACCACCTGGTGTAGTGGTGCTTCGACCACATCAATCAGGAATATATAAATCCAAATTCGATGATAAATACATAAATAGAAAAGAATCCACAAAAATGGGATCAAATAAATAAAGAAAAATCTCAATATCCAAATCTATTTAAATCAAATCCATTCTATTTATATTTATATATATTTATGAGGAACCTTCAGCTCTTGGCGGCCTTGGAACTTGATTCAAGTAAGTGGAAGGAAGAATGCATGAACCGCGGCAGAGGAGAAAGGACGGATCACCTGCCGATCTTTGATCCAACTAAACTATGCCAGAAGAATGGGATACAGATTGACCGGCACAAAAGCCATCTCCATCAATCTACGCTCATTGATGAGACGGCGACATAGAGAAGAAAGTATACCGACCGAAGATACATAAGGTAGGTGGGATCGAGGATGGAATCGAATAGCGAATGCACTTGCGGTTAAGACAGGTCACGCATCTCCTACCTAATGCAATTGACCGACCCGGCATCTCTTTCGTTCAATAATGCCAGAGCTGATACACTACTGGTTGAAAAAGACACTACACTTGGAGTGAACGAGCGCTGCGGTAACGAGCCGTAAGAAAGAAGGGCATTCCTTCCGCCGTCATTGACGTGGTGAGATAGATAGACGTCCAATCCTGCAGCAGCTAGTTGCTCGGTCTGTCTGATCTCACACTTCAATCAACCCCTTCGTACTTCGATCCAATCAATCGATCAAGAGGCTAATCTCTTTTGTTTGGGCCGGTAGCTAAAAGAAAGTCCTCGCTTTCTCTTGAACAAGGGAAGGGCAGCATAGCATTAGCTTCAATTGAACAAGCTCAACCTTGAAAAAGAAAGGTGGTAGGCCGAAGAACCGTTGAACGCTTCAACTTGGCCACTGAAGAAGGCGAAGGCTGGGCCAACTTACTGCTTACTGCCATGCCATGGTTGAAGCTTTAGGCTCCATAGACGGAACTAAGTATTAGGTATTAGGGAGGGGAGGACACCACTCAGCTTCAAAACGGAAGCTGCGAGCTCCGCTTTCAAAGCGAAGCGAGCCCCTATTATACAGTTGCCCCCCTGACTAATGGGGGGCCCCTCGCGCGCCCTATTAGTATGGCAAGTAGCTACTACTTACTAATAGGGCACTCCAGGCGCCTGACAATCTAACCTAATAAGGGCGTTTATGGCGCTAGCCCCTCTCACGTAAGTTGACTTTGGAAGCTGGGTTCAATGCCTAACAAAAACGGCCGAAAAAAAAAAGGGGGCGAAAGAGATGTGTGGCTGAGGGGAGGAGAGAAAGAACGCATGCATGGAGATTCTTTCTGTCGGAGGTTCGAGAATCTATGAAAGGACATCTAAGGCTAAGGAAGAATTCAAGGAAGTCCATTACTGAGAAGTGGTGATCTCATCTCGTCTTGCTTGCTGGGAGAGAGGAAGCTCCCGGACCACCTTTTCCAGCCAGATAGCGAGCGATCACTCAGCAATGATACCGCCGGCCGGGAATGAGTACCTATCCCTTACGGGAATCGAACCCGTGTCTTCGACATGAAAAGACGATGTCCTAACCACTGGACGAAAGGGACCAAAAAGCCATTCTTCATATACCTCAGCTCCGAGAATAGAAGTGGTTCGTTTTGTTTCTATACGCAATTCAATCTTTCGTTTGTGTTCATGTTGGCGATTTCTGATGTGAATTCGGCGGGTCGTCCCCCCTTCCTACGGGTTCCCCCACCGACCCAGTGACACACCAACCACGCCCCTTCCCTTTCTCCGATCATAAAGCCCCCTGATCCCTTTCTTTGTCTTTCATCCCCCCGTCCCGTTCTTTCTAATTCAACAAAAAAAAGAGGTTTTCGTTTGAAGTGAGACCTGAGAAAGTACGTTAAGGTTACGAAGTCACTTAGTCGAACTATAAAGAAAGGGAGGCTAAGGTTACGAAGTAAGGTCAGCTGGTTAAGGAAAGCAACGGTTATGAAATCGCTTAGCCGTTCATTAATGAATTTAATTAAGTAGTAGTGAGGCGTCGGTACGGAGTCACGTCAGCTGTGGATATAGACTAGGCTAAGGGACGGACTTCATCTCTTCTATTCTCTTCACTTACACCTTACACTTCCGCTGAGTCTAACGAGGCTCAGGTGCGGAGCCTTCCACTGTGGACCGAGACTACGCAAAGGTAGAACACCATAGAAACTTCGCTGACTTTCTCATAAACCTTGATTTCGCTACGCTCACTAAGAACCCGGAATAGCGGAAATCGGTTCGTGTTCCGCTTCCAAAGTCAGTCGTCTTTGCCCAAGTGTGAACTGCAGACGACTCTCCAGTGGTTCCATTCCTTCTGACTTATGGGTCAACCCAACCCGAATGGGAAGAAGAGGGTCAGCCAACCGGCGGCTACGTCTAGCAGGTATGCGACCCCCAAACAGCGGTCCACTTTGTACATTTGCTGAGCAGACCTTCCATTGGGAAGGGAACTTCTCACCGAAGGAGGCAGTAGGAATGAAGGAGGCGGGAAGCTACCGCTTCTAGAATGCAAGCTTATCCTTTACTTTTTTTTTTAGAGCGTACCGCTATTGAAATAATACAAAAGGGTTTATGGATGAAGTAATCGGAGTGACAAATGGTTACGGTTGCGGAAACCGGAGAAAGTCGGGAACCGTCGGTTACCTTTTGAATCAAAGTAGCGACGAGCCGAGTACTACGACTACAGGGGGGGAAGCAAAGCTTCTACGACAGCTTCGCTTACTCGTCGCTTCTTTCTGGCGACACTCTTCTGGCGACTAGCTTCTCCAGTGGGTGGCTTGGTAAGCAAGCTACCTTCAGCATCGGTCAAATCCCTATCAATAATAGGTCGGAATGGTGGGGAAGGAGGCCCTCCCTACTTCAATGGAAAAGGGGGAATCGCCGTTTCACAGCCGCCCCTCTACTTATACCTTTCGCCCAACATGATCACGAACGAAGACAGAGAATTGCGTAGATAGGAGGACGAAACGAACCAACCCACTTGTCCTGATCGGAACGATTGAGGAAAGAAAGAGAATGGTGGCCCCTTTCGCCCAGGGGACATCGTCGGAGAACAATGTCGGGGACAGGGGGAGAACCCTCCGTTGGTTACGCCCTTTAAGTGTTGGTTCTTCCATATTTAGATATGGCCAGATAGAGATCTATATCTTTCTATCGATAGATAGATAGATCTATTGAGAAATGGATCTTGATCCGGTTTCAAGATCTATGAACAAGAGAGATCCCTAAATATCCATTTGAAAAAAGAGATGAATAGATAGGGCTGAGCAGCAAGCAACGCCCTATTAGTTAAGTCAAAGCCGTTGCGCGCCTTACTACTTGAACTTACATGAGAGGGGCTAATAGGGGGGCGCGATGCCCTATGAGTAAAGGTTTTGAAGCAAGCCTTACTAATAGGTTTCATTCCCTCTCACGCGACTAACCTAATAAGTTTATGGCGCTAGCCCCTCGCGCGCCCTTATTAGATTAGCCCGAGTAAGTTGACTTTAGAAGCTGGGCCTTTAAGAGATAGGGGATGGGCGAGAGAGGGAATGAAACCTTCGGGATGGATCGGGAAAAGTGACCTCTGGCTCCGCCCACGACTTCCTTCCCTTCGCGTAGCTCAGGTGACTCCGTTCCCTTTTTTTCCCAGAATGAATTCGCCCGACCACGACGAATCCAATCCGCCCGCCCTCCTTTCTTTCATTGGACCACTGCCCGGGACGCCCCTCTTAATTCAATGATTAAGGGCCCCGGGAGGAAACTTCGGAAAGAAAGCCTACAGGTTTGGTTGGTCTGGTTGTCCCCCCGGCGGTGGCCGGGCGGGCCCTGGTTCAATCTTGCCGATTCCACCTAGACATGGCTCAATAGAAGGGTAAGGTAAAGTGTTCTTAAAACAAAACTATCAGTGCAATAGCTTCGGAGCCTTACTTAAGAGGGCTTCTGTTAGGTCCTCTACGGACAAGAAAGCCTCTTGGCTATACTCTACCGTCCGCCTCCGGCGGTTCTTCCCTTTTGGCTCGGCGGAGCTGAGCTGGGTTCCACTTTGTAGGAAATGCATAGGAAGTCCACGCAGCAAACCGAGGCCCTGCGTGCGCCGGACCGCCGACGAATAATAGGTACCCCCACCCCAGGCAGAGTTAGTGAGCCGTGTAATAGGCGACCATTTCGCGCGGTTCGGGGGGCACTTGAGTCAGCCGCCGGCGCCCGGCTGCGTCTTGACCCCTATCCCATTTTTGGGCCAATTCCCCCTTCGTACTACCAAAAAATGAGATTCTTGCCGAATCCGAGTTTGCTGCTCCAACCATTACAAAACTAATACCTATTCCGTTTAGTACTTCAGGTGCTTCTGTAGCGTATAATGTAAATCCCGTAGCGGATCAATTCCAACGAGCCTTTCAAACTAGTACTTTTTGTAATCGACTCTATTGCTTCTTCAATAAACGCTGGTTCTTCGATCAAGTTTTGAATGACTTTCTAGTCAGATCGTTCCTGCGTTTCGGATATGAAGTCTCATTCGAAGCTTTAGACAAAGGTGCTATTGAGATATTGGGCCCTTATGGTATCTCGTACACATTCCGACGATTGGCCGAGCGAATAAGTCAACTTCAAAGTGGATCTGTTGTGCGAAGAGTGCGTTATGACCCGTGGCCGCCTGCCTGGTGGGGGCGGCTCCTCCGTTGTGGGTAAACGGGAAACCCGACTCTACGAACCCGAGGAAAGGCTGCACAGCAGTAGTAGGGGCGTTAAGACCGGAGCTTTTTGTAGTGCTAGCAGGAATGCAAGTGAATGAATCCGCGAGTGAAGTGCGTAAGCCTGCATAGGGCGAGCTTTAAGAGAGAAGGGAGTACTAACCTAATAAGGGCGTTTAGGGGGGGGCTTCACTTGTTCACTTACTAATAGGGCGGCATAGGGGCCTCCCATTAGCCCTATTAGTAAGTGATGCTTGCTGCTTGCTGTCTACTTCGCGAGCCATCACTGCCCCGTTCTTTAACTTCCCTTCTTTCGTCCGTCCACGAGGCTGTAAAAAGAGAGAAAGGGGCGGCTATCTAGCGGGAGTCGTGGCGGTTGTATGCCACGAGGTCCCTATGGACAAGGGGACAAGTGAATCATCGCTTTTGGGCGCAGGCAGCCCTCTACCATCCATCCCATTGCATTCCATCGTCTCGTATTGTACTGTACCGTATCAGACCAGATACATCTATTGAGAGAAAGGGAGAATGATATATAAATAGATTCTTCATTTTGATATTGATAGGGATCCCCATTCATTCCGTTATTCCCGTCACTACGGATTGATTGTCCCTACCTAACTACATGGTAGTGGTCTAGGGAGCGCAATTGCTAGAGCACGGGAGAATGAAGAGTAATGATTTCAGCAAGAGCAGCCGGACGGACTACTATAGTGAGTCTAGTGACTACTAGAGTATAGTAGATAGAGTATAGTAGAGTAGAGTTGAGTAAAAAGGTATAGTATAGCAGCCTTTCCGAGCGAGCCTCTGGGATCTCCTGTAAACCCCCATGATGTGGTAAAGGGAGGATATTAGGGGAAGCAGTGAGTGGAGATTCCCCTGCAGAGAGCCGGATGAGGGGATACCTTCACGTCCGGTTCGGAGGGCGGGGATATCCCGACCCTACTATCATTATGCCTTTGCAATGTTACTTGGTTCAACTCCATTTGTGACCTTTTCTCGTATGTGGGACTCTCTATCTTCTTGGGTAGATAATCGATCGTCTTTCATTTTTATAGTGAGTCGTTTTTATAATAATAAGTAAAGTCAAGAATCAGAATCGAACTGGAGGAGCTTGCCAGGATGGCTTGGTAAGCAAGCAACCTGTTATGTAGGCGCCAACTCCCAGTTCTTTCTCTTCTTTCTTTTTGAGTTTAGTAACAGTTCATCAAAACAATTGTCCAAGATTGCTAGATCGAGCACGCGACGCGCATAGTCTTTAGTCCAAGAGCGAGCGGGTTTTCTCCTCTTCTTCATGTCTACTACTTCCTTGCCTCTCCCTTTTCAGAGATCTCCTTGTTCTCTTCCCAGATTTTCCTCCATACCTTCGCCGCCTTCTTCATCATGTTGTTCCATCCTTCAGGGATGTTCGGTAGGTGTCCGGGCCTCCTTAAAAATCCTTCCGACAAGAATGCTGCTTGAACATTGTAAGACATGGAACCGTCTCTTTCTTGTGAACACTGCAAAAGCCGCCGGAATCCTCATTTTTTGTCCACCTCGCAACAGTAAGAATTTCAAATGTGTTTTTGCGCAGATGATTGCCCCTAAGGCACCGATGGACCAACGCCTTCGTCTATCACCCGAATTTGTTGATTCACGGCGTCGAGTACTTGCACTTGAGATCTCGTGACTCGACCTGTAGACGGTGATACCGCCACCTTAGGAGACGTGATCTTCTCTTATTCACTTGTGCTGGTGGCGGAGAGGTCGGCGCCTGTGTTCTGGCTCTGGGGGTGTTCCCTTTCTCTTCTGCGGTTAGGTTGCCATCTAGGTCTCGGTCGGGGGTGACTTCACTATGTTGGTCTCATTCTTCCCTTCCCTTGATTCACGATCCTTGCAGCTGAATGAATCCCCCATGTGTCGGGACCTGAACCGTGGTGCTCTTCTACAGCTTCTTCGGCTACATAATAGGGCTCCTCAACTTCTGGAATTGAGAAAGACACCTTTCCAAGCCCGAACAAGATCGGAAGAACGGATCGCTTTCTACAATAACCAAATAGTTATCTACTAGCCATCTTTTGTTTCTGTGAGAATGCCGTAGGACTCAAGGAATTTTGGAAGCTGAACATGCTCCAAAGATGCCTAAAGCATTTCGCTTTGATCAATCGACTGCTTATAGTCAATTAAGGCGAGTGAAACGGTTCCTAGCTAAAGAAAAAAAAAGTGCCACTCCAACCAAGGAAAGAGATAGATCACATCTTGGCCAAATGCCAATCCTCCGTTTTTGAAAGAGAAAAAGAGTTTAGTTTCGAGAACGCTATTTTCTCATTTCTTTCTCGTAGTAAGAAGACACTAAGACGCACCCACTACACACCACACACTCAGACGACTAGCGTGGTCCTTCCCCCATCGAAGAGCCACGTATCCAGGGTTGACCAAATCATCACTGTTTGATCAAGGTGTGGCCACGGTCTCAATGGGGTCAGTTTTTAGTATGTACAAGTTCCGTAGAGATTTGTAGTCCCTCGGAACGCAACTCCCTTATGAGGTGGAAGACAAGACAGACGGATTCCACTTCATAGGTACCGTTCACGTCACGCGAAGGCTCGCTCAGAACACGTACCAAGCCAAGAAAGAAGGAGTGCTCCACTCAGAAAGAGAAGGAACGGAAAGTTTTGCGGCATCTCTCGTCGCCTTCACGGATTTGTGCATCTGAATGACCGAAAAAAGAGAGCCGAACTATGTTTGTTTCGGGATCGGAAAGGTCGGCCGATCAGGATCAAAGATGCACAAATCAGTAAGGGCTAGTGGCGCCGAGCCCACTAGGAAGACCCGCGTTTCAGAAAAGATAGACACAAGGAACGCGAGGAAGAGGGCGACACGAAAAGGAAATCGCCCTCCTGAAACGGTATCCTCGTACGGACTTGACAGCTTCAGCGTACAAGGACCCGGGCTGAGACCAGAACATAGAACACATCACCATAAGTCTCAGGAGGGGTCATCCCCGTGGTAGGAAACACGTCCCAGTTCCTTACCTCCAATTACTACCCGACTAGACTCCACTCCTTACCCCTTAGCCCTTACCATACCATGAAACCCCTACCTTACCTTAACACCCCATACAACTACCACAATATCAAACCTTACCTTCCCCCAAGAAAAATTGTGGTAAGTGAATGAAAAAACAAACTATGAGAAGCGGCTTACCTATCCTTTTCTAAGTCACCTGGCATACGCCCCAGCCCTGATCCGAACAGGACAACAACAATTCCAGGAGACAGGCGTCCAGCAAGTACTATATTAATAAGGGCGTTTAGGGGCCCTATTAGTAAGTTTGAGCCGAGAATCCGTTTTTTGATCCGGACGGAGAGAGGAAGAATTCCAATAGCTGCCTTGATTTTGAACACGTTGTTTCGTACAGTTCTGATACAGAACTGAAGTCCCTATCAGAATGGTATCCTCGAGTGACTCTGAGGGGCTTCTAGTCCTTCCTTCTTGACTCGTTTCGCAACGACGAAGTCAATTCCATGGATTCTTCCCGGGCCTCACCGGTGAACTCGAGGGAGCTGCTAGCTTCAGTTCTTTACTCAGCCTCAATGGGAGTTGTTCAAGCCCGGAAACAAACAGAGTCAATAGAAAGAAGCTCCGGCGGGCGGCCCCGGCTTCTGGCTCTCTTGATCAGGCCGTCGTATTTTGGGGAGGCGACTCCCGAAGCAGGGGAGCCACTCCTAGACCAGCAGAAAACCATGAACGAGCGACAAGACCGATTGCAAGCCCTACACTAGTAGAGAGGTCTGCTCTAGCCTCTCACCATAGGTCCCGCAACTCTGAATACAGCTCTCGTTAGAGGCATGCCCTAAGTGCATGCAAAAATGCTCTGATAGTGATAGTTGGCCTTGCTACGGCTGCTGCTACAGCTACAGCATCATATGTCATGCTCCTCTTCTCTGAGCCGCACCTGTCATCTCAGTTCAGCGGTCAATCATTTCAAAAGTCTCCTTCAATTAATGAATAGTGCAGGCAGGGTGAGCTTGTGCTCATCCAAAGCGCTAGCGAAGGCTCTCCCATTCCCACCGGGAGCCCCTCCCCTGGTCGCAAACACGGCCGACCGGGAGGCGTGAGAATCCGAGATTTGGTCTGTCGTCCTCCTCATTATAGTCCTCCTAGAATCAATAGCATTTCGTCGGAATACATCCTGTCTTTTCACCTTAGTAGTCCTATGCATAGTCAGTACTATAGCCCCAATCATGGCTACTAATAAAATAGGACTAGGAACCAAAAACCGGACGGAATAGTAGGTATAAAGTAAATTGCCCAATGTTTCCAAATTAGTCCAACTTCGTACCTTTCCGGCATGAACCGTATATCTCAGAGAGGTCGTATTTCTTTGGGTTGGTAGTAATGGAATGCTTTCATTATCTAAAATGAAGAACATTTCCCACCAAAGGATCAGTCCAATAATACCACTCACAGGTAAATAGCGCAATACTTCTTCGTGAGTCTCCGCTATTTGAATATTGAACATCATAACCACGAATAGGAATGAAGCGGCAATAGCTCCTATATGAACTACTGGGGAGATCATAGCGGAGAAGTCGAGACCTAACAAAAGAAGTAAACCTGAAGTGTCGCGAAAGACTGGGATGGGAAACGAAACGGAATGTACCGGATTTTTAGCACGTGCAACCATCAAACCAGAGACCAAAGCAGGGCTCGACGAAACAGAAAGTATCATGGTACGTCGTCCTTCCCTGAAATGGAACGTCGAATGCTGGAGCAAGAACTAGCATTCAAGTCGATCTATTACGACCAGCGCGGTTGTTCGTATTTCATTTTCTTCTTCGCCCTTCTTAGAAAGCACTCACTGAGTTACTTACTGAAGAGATTTTCTCTCTCGACGCCGAGAATTTTCTTATTCATTTCCGATCCGAATTTGCTTGCGAAAAGTCCTTGCATTAGTATGAGTTCGTTGACCGCGTAAGGGCGATCCATCTTGATGACGAATTCCACGATAACGAGAAATAGAAATTAATCGTTCGATGTCTGCTCGTTCTCCCCTCTGCAATTCCCAATGAACAACATGATCTTGACCTATCATTTGTTCAATTTGGTCGATCTGATACTTGGTTAACTCATTCATCTTGATGTTCCCACTGATACCTAATCGATAACGAACCAGAATGGCTTTTTTAGGTCCAATTCCATCTATTTTTGTTGAGGCAATTCTGACTTGTTCATCGGGAACTGATCTAGCTCCTGAGATATATGACATTCTTGATCCTTCCTTTTCCTGGTCTTCTCGGCTGGAATCTAAAATGGTTGTCTCCCTCTACTCCCTGTAGAGGAACTCTGACTATACCTTTACTGGCTCGTTACGTATACTGAACTCGCTCCTCCCTCTACTTCTACTCACCGAAACAAGTAGAGTTCACCGACTCACTATACCTTCGGCCTACCTCGCTACGTTCACTCGGGCTTATCTTGAGGAGAATCCCTTCGTTCGCTCGTTGTTTATAGCCGCGCCCCCTCAGGCAGAGCTTAAGGGGGAGTACAGACAGAGGGGGGAAAGCCCCCTAAATGTAAGGGTACCCCCTTGCGGATTCACTGCACCAGTTGTCAGCTAGCTAAGTAAAGGACTCTTCCCTTTTCCTCTTCTGATTCACCGCCTCCTGCCCCTTTCTCTCTCGTGCACTCTGATGTGTGGGGTCCTGCTCTGCTCCTGTTGCATCTACCTCCGGCTACCATGACTTCGTTTCGTCATCTTCATTGATGACTACACCCGCCGCTCCTGGCTCTATCTTCTCAAACATCGCTCTTAAGTATTTGCGCGCTTCAAAGACTTTTCACTTTATTAATATAATATAAAATCTACATAAATGCAGAAGAGCAATCATACCAGTGGGAGTCTTCTTGATGAAGAGAGAATAATCCGCTGTACTTCTTGAAAAACCTTCATCTTCAAGAGCTTTGCTGAATTTGTCGAACCATGCCCCCCTAACCTAAGTGGGCCTGTTTTAACCAATATCTCGCTTTCTTGAATTTGCATACATTATGAATCAATTTAGGATCCTCAAAACCAAGATGTATATATGCAGCAGCCTCTTCTTTTAAGTCTCCATGTAGAAAAGCGTTCTTCACATCTAGTTGTTCTAAGGGCCATTTCTTGCAACATGCGTTGAGCCAAAATGGTTATAATAGTGCCAGCTTTTACAACTGGACTCAACGTTTCTTCATAGTAAAGCCCATATTATTGGTTGTACCCTTTTGCCACTAAGCGTGCCTTGTACCTTTCAATAGTCCCATCTGCCTTGTATTTCATCTTTTAGACCCACCTTCATCCAACTAGATTTTAGTGAGCAGGTGGTGGTACTAACTCCCATGTTTCATTCTTATGGTTTGCTCTTCTTTCTTCACCCATTGCCTTTGTCCAATTTTCATTTTCTTGGTTCAAGACTCTTCTGCTTCTGAATCTCCGTTAAAAACTGCTTATGTTCGTTTTCATAAGAAAAACACTTTTCCACTGGATAGCGCAGCCTGGTAGATCTTCTAGGAGCAGGAGGACTAATCGACTGTAAAGTAGAATCATCATGTCATGACAGGAGGAATCTGATGAACTCACCTCAACGAGGGGGATGCTCAGATGATGCTGGCGCTGGAGCTGTAGAAGATATGGGCTGTCGTCTCCTGTAAACCTGAATGGAACGCTGTACCATGGGCTGATCACTAGAAGTCTGCTGTGCCTGCGACGTCCTGGATACATCAATCCCAGTAGGCGGCTGCAATAGAGAGTGCGGATTCTCCCCCTGTAGCAAGGGCGGAGCAGGCCCAATTTGACTTAATCTAGCTCTAAGTCTCTAAGTAAGCCCGAGAAGCCACAACACAGAGCCTTGAAGACCTTTCTTTGATCCGCTCCAGGTCTTCTTTCTAATGTCAGGGGGAACTAAGTCAAAGGGAGTAGGGCTATTAAGTCAATCTCGATCCAATTCCATTCTGATAAGGTCCAGTGAGAGCCCCTCTAATAAGGCTTAGCTAAAAGAGCTCGACTCCACCCAATTCCATGCTTCCTTTTATACAGTAATAGTCATATGCCGCAAATCCTATGTTTAAAGCCAGGATGGATGGGCAAGAAGTTTCAAGCTTGAAGGCAAGTTTCGTACGCACAACAGCCAAACTATTGGATTTCGTTCCCCTCGCCCGGTGACATCTTTCCTCCTTAAGCCCCACAACTAGAGAAGGAGAAAAGCAAAAGACTAGTCCACGAAGAATAGCCCTAGTTAGGATCTCTGTCCCCTTCTTAAACTATTGCATGCCTCCTCTTCTACTGCAGGGGATTCTCGAACAATGGAAAGCCCGTATTTTTGTCCTACCTTCTTCTTTCAAAAGGCAAGGAAAGCCGAAACCTTATCCTTATAGGAGCCTCTTCGTGCCTTACTTCTCTATTGATCTGACCGGCTCGATTGAGACAGAGAGTAAAGGTGCGAATCGGCAGTTTCAAAAAAAGGCTTATTCCGAGACTGGGAGAAGAACTAGCAATAAATGCAGACTTTGCTCCGCACCTTTAGCTAAATATCCCCATTGTCCAATATTCCTTTAATGGAGATATTCTTTTATGTCACTTCCGGTAAGAAAGGGGATAGATTCTCGAACAGAAGATGTGCGCCATGCCATTTATTCTTAAATACTATATTATGCTAGCTCTGCTCTTGCTCGTCAGTAGAAGATATCCACAGTAAGGGCTATTCCCATTTCAAGGAAGGCAGCAAATCCCGTGGATCTGATCTCGACCGTCACTTATGGCAATGCCCTTTTCTGTTGAAAATCGTCAACAATCGGAGTTCTCCCTCACACCCTGAGGTAATCAATGGCATGAAGGAGCCTAGCCGCCTATTTTACTCCGGAATTCCCTACGCTTCGAACCTCCTCTCTGTCCTTTTCCTTTTCGTCGCAAAGAACCCCTTCTGATTCACTTATTCGAGGATCGGATGCTTCCTGCTTTCAGGATTTTAGGCTCTTAACTTAGGGTGCTAGCTTCCCCCACGATGTCAAAGAGCTCTCTCTGTCAAACCAAGCCCTTCGTCGCTAACAGTGTATTCTTCTGTTTCACTTGCAAAACCTATTCTTGCGCAAACCAAGTTCACTGCCTTCATTTAGGAGTGAAATAACCCGCTATGAGTAGATGGGACTTTGCCGGGTATTCCTTCTTCTTGATAGCACAGGAATATGACCCGGATTTCTTGCATCAACCCTTCCTTTCCTTTTCTGATCTCAGATGGTACGAGAGGAAAAAGACGCCTGCTACGCTTCCTCCTTGTCGGCCTTTGGAAATGGTCAATCAGTTCCTTGCCTTCCCCAGCGTCGAAGGTGCGTAGCGCACTATTCGCTTTCAGTAAAGTAGTGTACACCGCCAACAAAGACAAGCAATACAGGGTCTTCAAGGAAGAGGTTAGGTCCCTAGCTTCAGAAGTGGCAGCAAAGCACTTGGCTAAATCATCATCGGCAGATCAAAGCGCAGTAAATAGAGTCCCAGGTGCAAGAGAGGGAAAGGTAGCAAGCAAGATCTCAGCCAAATTGACATAGGAGTGATTGAAGCGGATTGGTTTCCTTGGCCTTAATCATATATATATATCCCTTCCTCTGCTCCAAGGATATTGCAGCAAACTGGAAAATTCCACCGGAGATGCAGAGCAGTCGTTAGGCCTAAAAATCGTTCAGTCAGTATCCGTTTACCTTTACTGCTTTACTTACTTTCTGTACGAAGCTTTCACTTATCCACGAAGTTCACTCGTAAGGCCTCAAACTGGTGTAGGAAAAGACTAGTTATAAGCATATAGCTGAAGTAGCAGAGAACTAACACATAGGATCTGTCACACTGCGGTATTATTCCTTCTCGATGCGAAGAATAGCGTAGTTTCGTACCTTTACTATTGGGATATCAAAAAGAGGAATCCTTGAGAAGTTCAGAGGAAAGAAATCAAGGAGGAGTGGCGCATAGGGGCATTAGAGAAGGCGCAATCAGTCTCCCTTCATTGAGTAATCCATTTTCTTACTCTAGCATTGGCGCAATCACTTGTCTTATGATTAAATCAGTCGCTGTCTACAGCAATTGCTCTTTAGCAAGAAGCTCTGTTCAATCAAGTAGGCTAGTTTGAAGCAAGAAAGAGCCCGTTCGCGACTCACGACTAGTGAGTCACTCTCTACAGGAGTCAGACAGATTGGGTCACTCACTTCCTACGCCCAGCATGCCCCCCCACTACGCCTTTTTGGGGACTTCGGAGGGGGCTGGTTGGCTCTGGTCGTTCCCTCCCTGATGAAAGTAGCTGCCCTTAAAGAAAATATATTCATCTATGTAGAATCTTGGCATACTCCAGCTACTGAAAGGCTATGTTATCGCTCGGGAAGTCCCTCAGTCACTTCGTGCCTCCCACGGGATTCCCTTACGCTCTCCTGTAGAGGTTGATTAACAAAGAAAGTCAGAAAGAGAAGGAAACCATAGGGAAGAAGATGAGGTGCTAGGAACTAAGAAAACTGCTATTCTCTTTTCCGAAAGCCCGGAGAGGGCTCCCTCTACACAAGCAAGTACGCTTTAGCTACTAAGCTTCGAAAGAACTGAGCCCTCCTACTGAATAAACCATCCTTTCTCTTCCAATTCTCCTTGCTAGTGGAGTTGCAATAACCGTTAGTCGATAAAAAAGCAAGCGCCTTGCTAGCCTAGACAGAAAGAAAGCGATTCTCCGCTCCCTCTGAGTTCACTAGGCCAACCGCTCGGTCAAGCCGGCCAGGCTTTACCTCGCTACCTATGGACAAGGAACAACATACACTGGGTCAGTCAGTCGCTACGGCTTATCGCTGGCTACCCTCCGTTTTTGGACTACGGGCTAGCCAGCGTATGCCTGCTCTCCTTCCCTCCTAGCAAAGCCGAACGGAGTGACTTTCAGTTGCATAAGGTTTAAGAAACTACATTGCAATTAAACTAACAGACAAAAGCTAAGCGCGGCGCATAGGCTCTCAATCGGCGAGGCCTCACAGCCAATGATGAAAGAGACAGAAGCAAGGGATTCTCCTTTCAGTCTGGCAACTAATCAATTACCTCTGACAAAAACAACAACAAGAACTATTAACCGAACTGCTCCTAGCGCTACCGTTTCGGTCCAGCCCCCGGCTTGACCTCACTACCAATGATCAAAGGGATTATCAACTCATTCTGCCAATCAATCCAAATACATCATCGACCCATTACCCGATATCCAGGTGCAGCAAGAAAAAGCGTAGATAGTCGTTGAACGTGTTTGCGCTCGCTGCAGCTGAATTGGTTGCCGAGAGTGCACTTTCCAACCTTTGATATTAGATGCCCATTCCCCTCTTATCAGGGGGCATTCAAACATCACCCCCCTAGCATCTCTTGCTCCAACATAACCTCTGGACCACATCCTGGCGCCCCTAGTTTCTAGTTGAGAAGTGCAGCCTCCTTCTTATTGGTTGGGGTGGGCCTTTCCCTTTACTGGGGGGACGGTTTCTACTAGCTCCTTTCATTCCACTTGTCGATGAGGGCTGACCAGAACAACATGAAAATAGCTTCTTAACGGCTCCTTCTACTAGTAGGGGCCAGGCACCTCGGATTCAACGCTGCTAAGGGGAAATTCATCGATGCCCGGGGGTCGAGGCACTCTGGTTTCCGGGGTTGTTAATCCGTATGAAATGGATGAGCTAACAAGATAGGCATTCGATGTATCGGGGCAATCACTAACAAGAGCGTCGCTTGTCTATCGATTCATTGGGGGCGATAGGTGGTATTTACCAGTCCACTTCAAAGAAACCTTTCACCCTGCCTTCTCCTTCGAATAGCACTCGAATGAATAGTAAGAAATGTTAGCCTGGCCTCTAGGGATGGATGGCCTTAGAAACAAACCTTGCCAATCTCCTATTCTATTCAGCTAATATTCTATTTCATATGAATGCCCTACCCGGCAGGGCCATCCAATCCATATACGGAAGACTATCGGGTTAAACCGCTCTATCGAATTACTATTCTTGTTCGGGTGGTTACAGTTATTCGGCTGAACTAGCTAATACCTCCTATTTTCTGGTTGAAGGTGCCCCCATCTCTCTTTATTTGAATCGAATGCCAACCCTATTAGGTAAATTGCTATTGATTGGGTGAACACAACCCGAATAGAGGGTTTACCAAGTAGCCTGCCTCTACCTGGAATTGATGGAATAGCAACCGAACCTTTCCCTCACTTTCATTTGCTTTCGTTAGACCCTCTCCAAATCGAAGTAGCGCTCTTAGCTGACTCACCCTAATACACCTTAGGTAGTAAAGGTACGAAAACACCATACATAGTAAAGGTTGGAACCCCTATTCACTCAACCACCGATTTCACGGGGACGTCAAACTGCAATTCCGGGGGCCGAACTCGAGCTTCTGTTTCAAGTACATGCCAGTTTCCAGTTCTAGTTTCGACCACCTCTATTTTGAATGTGCCGCTTCTGCCTACTAGCCAGTTGAAGTTCCTAATACGTTTGTAATAGAAGGGGGAAGAAATAATAAGCCTCTTTATAATCGGTCTCTAGCTCTTTTGTTAGAATCGACCCGCGGGAATCCCTAGAATTCGCCTCTAGCTCTTTTGTTAGAATTGGCCTCTAGCTAGTTGGAGAATCCGTCTATTTCGAATATCTATAATCCGCCGAACCGCCCCAGCTAATGTGCCGGGTTGCAAAGTGGTTAATCCGGTGAGCAACCTTCGCCCAAGGCAAAAGAGATGACGTCACTCCTAGAGTAGGATTCGTCATAAATAGTAGGATTTTTCAGTAATGAGTATCCAACTAACATTTCAAGTAGGAGCTCAGCTCGTTCGAGAACATTCCATTCAAGTTGCTAGTTGGGTAGGGCTGATCGCTTGAAGTCTTTTTTCCTTCGATCCCGTATTTTCTGATGCCAACCAATTCGCCGGTCTCGTTGAAACTGGCATTGAAGCCTAAGCATAGAGCTGGGAAAGCTGCCCCTGAATTACATCCAGCCTCTATAGCTCGATCTTTACACTCTGCAATTTGCGTTGACCCCGCCCCCTTTTCTGCCTCTATAGCCCGATCTTTCAACTAACTGGAATGGCAGCCGGTAATAAAGGTAACTGGGCTGGAGCTGGTATTCCTCCATTGACCAGCGATTTGCTCACCCGATGCTATTACCATTTGGAGAAGAAGAGTATCAACTACCTACTTCAAACTGGCCAGATGAGAACGTATTGACTCCACTCACACCCAAGAAGGGAAGCTAACCATCGACTTCAATGCTTGAATTAGAAAGAGTCGGAGGTTGGAGAGCCTAACATCTCTGATTGAAAGGTTGGGGCCCTAGTTTCAAGTGGAAGCTTCAACCGCCTCTGGAGAGGGGTGTTTTTAATCCGGTAGACCCCCAATTAAAGGAGAAGGTTGCCAAAAATAGCTGGTAGAATTTGGATTGAAAGGCCCTACCAGTCCGGTGGACCGGGCGTAATCAGACTCTAATGAACCTACGGGCCCTTTGATTTGAAGATAAGCTTTACCTACCCCAACGTTGAAGTCAAAGCTAAGGCACGACTCACCCTTTGATTCGAAGAGAAGCAAACACTCGCAGTTGAAGAACTTGCCCTCATCTCTTTTGAACCAAACCATACAATCCGAGGACCGATCCTAATGAGACCGATTCTCCACAGGCAGATTCTCAATAGGCTGCTCTTAGCTTACTAACCCCAGCATGCAAAGAAAACGGATGCGCGTACTAACGCGCAACGGCTTTCGCGCAGCTCACTCCGTTGCTTGTTCGGATGCGCTAACACACAACGGCTTTCGCGCTAGGCGCTCAGGGAGTTGATTCTTCCCTTCCGCTCTTTTTTTCTATCCGAAGCTGGAAACGAAAGCAAGAAGTCAAACGGCATATCCACGGAAGGTAGTTGGTGTAGTTGGATTTGTTTCTTTTTTATAGAATATCTTCTCCCGCTCCCGTGTTACCGCACCGCTTGTTACCGCTGCTGCTATGAGTCTTGTCTAGTATGCACTGAAGCAGGAATGAAAGAAGAAAGATCTTTCGTGTAGTTCGTGTAGTTTGTTGGCGGAGTTTGTCTTTTCTTTTGATGGATAGAATCCCCTCTTCGTGTATTTGTTGTAGTAGGTGCTGATCTACGACCACCCTCTTCCTTCGTCTTTAGGAAAGCAAGCTAGAATATCCTCTTATTTTTATTAGCTAACTATGAGAACTAGGTATCTGAAAGAGTACTTCCTGAAGTGAGCATTGTAAAAAACCTCTTGAAGCACAGCTCGAGGGGATTACAAGCGCAACGACCACAACATACTTTTGATAGATCTGAAAGGCAGTTAACGGGGCGAGGCGAGCGGGGCGGAACAAACAAGAAAGGAAGGAAAGCAGTCAAGAATAAAGATCTTTCTTATACGAGCTAATATTCATGGGAGAGTTCGCCCTAAGGTCTATTTCCAATCCTAAGCGAAACAGGAATAGGATTCCTTGGCTGTTACCTTCCGGCTGCTATCCCGTGCTTATCTGTTTTTGAGAACTGCCCGAGGGCTTCTTTCAACTACTTTTCCGAGTGAATATGAGTGGAAGAGCTTCACCGGGTTTCTTTCCAGGTAGCTAGTCGAATGTTCCCGCTGCAGCTCCTTCTTTTATTCCTTCTTTCTTTTCTTTTTTTATGGAAAGAATCAATCTCTTCCTTTTCTTTTTATGGAAAGCAAGCATTCATGCTTTCCTCTTCCCCCAGCCCCCGCGCTGGTTAAGTATCATGGGTTCGAATCCCATTTCCATCTGTCTTTTCCTACTTCATTCCTTCGGCTACTAAAATGGGATCATACAAAAGCTATGTTCTTATTTTAGATCTAGCCAATTGGATGAATGACTCCTCAAAGTGTGCATTATTTCACAAGTGTGCAGTGAGGGTGGTCGTAGATCAGCTGATCCTTTCAATCAAAGAAAAAGTGTTTTCATCCATTCGGGGAGGCGAATGCAACTAGAAGGTCTTCTTTATAGGGTATATCCCTTTGTTATGGAAGTAAGAAAGCGTAAATGTCTTCCTTCTTTTCTAACGTTAGCGAAGTGCAGTTAGCGAGGAGAGCGGGCGTACTTCAAGCAGCAGGAAGTAGGCAAGCAAGAACGAATCTCCGGCCGGAAGTCAAGACATGAAATCTATACTGGAATAGAACCCAACGGCTAAAGTAAATAGCAGTTAAGGAAGAGAGCAGCGGTTGCCCGGGGGGTAACCTCTGTGAACGTCCTTATCTATTTCTATCTCTCTCCGAAGGTGTATCTCTCCGCTGCCGCAGGTAGCGAACCATAGGTGTGTAGCTAGGCCGTGCAGCTAAGCCAATGTTAGCGCTGTTCCCGCTGTAGCTCCTCGGTTATTTGATTGGAAGACATAATCTCCTCTAGCTTCCCTTACTTATCTGAGTGGAAGTTCTTCTTTCAGTGTTATTTCCAATTGAGAATAGGTAGCGAGTCACATTCTTTGTTGACTGTTTCCTTACGGTTTGTTTCAAGTGTTTCAGTAAGGTACTTCTACTTCTTTCTTTTTATTTCTCGTATCCAAGTGAAGGGGCCCGCCTCACCTCTCCCCTTCACTTTTTGAGTGGTCTTTCGTTCGCAACAAGGTAGCTGTAGGGGAAAGGGACACACACCTATACCTATGGCTGGATTGAATCCTTCTTTTTTTTTTACAAAGACAAGCTGCTCTCCATCTGTTTGCCTCTTCTAAGCACACTGTTCAAGCCGGGCACTTGCCCGAAATGAGCGTCTTAGTTCGGGACCGATCAACTGAAGGAAAGTCTTCCGCCGTGTACCTCTCCGCTTTATCAGACTTTTAAAGATGCCCTGACTTACTTCTTTTGTCGTGGACTGCAAAAGAAGGCCCGTGAAGAACCTACCAATGGGCGCCCTTACCCCTCTTTTTCAAGGCTTCAGCAAGAGGATTCCAACTTCCTAGAATGCCCAACATAAACCCTTCCTTATGAATTAGACACAGAATAATAAGGGACCTTTTGCAATGATTCAGACGGGATGACAGCCTGCAGGGTAAGCTCGGAGATTCCCACTAGGGGATTCGGAAGCAGCTATTCTTATATGACAATATTGTAGGGCTTAATCAGATGTGTAAGCTTAGACAACAGAAGCAAGAAAAGCAACGAGGGATGCTCAAAGCAGTGCGTCTTGCCTTTTCCCCTCAAGGGAGACAGGGTTCGGAACAGTCGTGCTTTGAGTCATTCAAGGGTTCAGCTCGGAAAGGAAGAGGCTTTGGAGCCTAAGCAACGGATGTGACAGAAACGGGTTCGAATCGATCAACTACAAGATCAGCTAGGGGAGATTCTTTATAGCCAGAAGCAGATGTCTTTGTGGCACCAGCCCCACTCCATGGGCGAGTAGCTGTTAAGCCGGAACCAGCAAGGGAAGAAGTCTTTCTGGTTTGCCCTCCGCGCTGAGCTAAGTTTGAGAAATATCATAAGTGAGAGATATAGTTAGTGCTAATCTTAATCGCCCGGACGTCTAGACATGGGAGACTGATCAAGTTGTAGGATTGGGTACCCGTGCAATGGCAATGCTTTGGTCTGAAGGTCTCTCACTGGAAGGATCAAAAGGCATACGAAAGACTAGCTAATCTCATACCTATTGAATCTGCCTTCTTTCAGTCGCTGCTTGCTGAATGTGATGTAAACCCACCGCGGAGACGCTAGCTAAGACAAGGCAGCTAGGCACCAAATCTAAATGCAGATAGGCCTGAACGGACGTAGATGAGTCACCATCAGTACTTCGCCGGGAGACAGGAGGCGATAGGTCAGCCTAAGCCTGTCAGTGCGTCTAGCCAGTCCCAAGTCACAAGCTAGCCAAATAGGTAGACGCTGGGGGTATTACTTCCTCATCCGATCAAGATGCATGCTCTAGCTCTAGCTCAACGAAAAGCAAGTTTATCTAACAAGGATGACAAAGCTGATTCAAAAGGCGGATTCTCTCTCTTTTATACGCAATTCTTCATCTTGTCGATTTTGAATAAAAAATGCGGGGTTTCAGTGCAACTTCCAACTTTTGGAGTCGTTTCCGGAACTGCCACCCCTGCTGGCTGCAAAGATGAAAGGGGAGTTGAACCCCTTTAGCTCCGTCGAACTAGATACCAACCTAAAACTGAACTAAAAGGGCATTACGCCCAACTTCCATAGTCAATCCGAACCCCATTTTCGGGCTGTAGGGGCATCGATTGCCTCTGTTAAGCATGGAACTCACTCTTTTCTTTATCTTGGCGGTTCACTCTATTCCCTCCTTTGTTGGGAATAGTGGCCTTGTTAGGATAGGGTCTTCCCTGACTTCTTTCCTTTCGGAAAGGCGGGAAGGAGAACTCAAAACAACAAAACAGGCATCCGTAGCGCTCCAGGGTTAGTGGCAAATACTGGGAATTGATGAGAGGATCTACTAAAGGGATCCACCAGCCGACGCTCATGGGTCTGCTATATGGGAATCGGGTAAGGCTAATCGGTGGAATCAAATCAATCGCGTTCTGTATCGGTCAATCGCTTTGGTGAATGAATCTGTCACGGATGCCATTACATTAGCTTAGTTCCTTGTTCGCGAATCCCTTGTAGCTATGGGCCTGGGCGAGTTCTAGTGATTGGTTGTGGTAGGGTAGTCTTTGCTATCGAGCTTTTACTATCCTTCATGGTCGGGAAGAAAAGGGGCTCCGAAACGAAATGTGATTAGTGGTGAAGTGGGCCCTTCACTTTAGTACGGTTATCGAGTGAATTCTTCTTCCTTCCGTCTGACCCAACGGTTACTGTAGAGCCAGTAGTTGAGGTCTTTCCTCAGATTGTGTCTTAAATACGAAAAGTCTGGTGCCCCGCTCGCCATTCATTGAGAGCAAGCTCTAACTATCAGTTCTCACTCAATCCAAGAGCGAAAACGAAGCATTCATTTCATCTTCTTCCTGTAGCGCATCCGGCTTTCTTTATAGCTATGGGTTAAGGCTCATCATACCATCGGTCTCATTCATCTCTATCCCTAGTGTAGTGGTCTTATTCATTATACGCTTCCTTTTTTGCTTACTTTCGTCCGAGTCCGACTTCAACTTGAAAGAAAAGAATTCATGGGAACCTTCTTCTCGGGGTCTCACCTTCAGGGGTTTTTCTTGTTGGATGAAAGCAACGTACTATTTATAAAGACTAAGCGCCTTCTCTCTGAAAGTTGGAATGGCGAAAAGCATATGTTCGCTGATATGAGTAGCTGGCAACAGGCACCACTTACTCCCCAACCGCTCGATAGCTAAAAGGAGGAGTCGGCCTATCTAAAAGGAAGAGATTCAATCAATCCACTGAGATTGTAGACTCCAAGAGTCAGCCCCAAATGGAGAGAGCCTTCGCCCTAGTGTCACGGAAACCAGTGCCTATAAAGGAGATCATAAGGGGCCGATTTCGCTACATCCAAAGAAAGTAGAGACCCTTTATTTGTAGGAACATTTGATTCGGAATTAGAGTCTATAAGCAAAGCACAGCCGAGCCTCTTATAGGATAGTACTTCCTCTTCCTGTTACCGGTTTATTGGAGCCTAGCGAGCGAGAGGAGAGTTATCGGTCAGGGCATACTGCGCTACGAGCGAAGTGACGGACATTCTTAGATCCGGAATTTCTTCTTCGATCCTGAAATCCACCCCATCACCAGGAAATGGAATTGAAGACCTGGACTTGGCACTGAATTAGTCCTCCCCTCTGCTGATTAAGTTAAGACCATAAACAGAAGGATTAGCTCTAGGGGGCCCCTACGTGACTAAAGGTTCGTTTCTACTCCGCTTTCGACTCTTCCACTGGTTGGTGACCCTGGGGTGAAGAAGCATCGCAAGACCCTCTTTTTTAGTATGTCACGGTAAAGCTTTTCATTAGAAAAATCTCATAAGTAGAATCAGAGCACTGATCTGCCTGTGAAAGAAAGCTTTCGTCGATCGCTTGAAAGAAGTAAGTTCTCTCTTTATTAATTGAGATTTGGTTGGTCTTCCATCTACTAAGGTAGAAATCCCTAATGGAATCGCCTTAAATAAAGCATTTCATCTTACTCTATCTCTATCCTGATAGCCAGTTTAGCAAAGCCTCTGAACGATCGGAACGAGAAAGCTTGCGCTCCAGGTGCCTCACCTTATGGTCTGGCCGGTCCCCGCTTGGCTAAGCGCCGTTCTTTTACGTATGCGTTAGACTAGCAGCTATCTTGATAGAGCGTCTTATTGATTGTTAGCTATTACTATCAATTAGCGCTTCTCGAACGATGTAAATCCACCGCTAAGACGACCCCCGGGCTCGCTCCGGCTGCTGAGATTGATTGGTCTGGCCTTGCTAGTTTGCGTCTTTCTGCAGTCTTGTCACTCCCTCCATTGGGCTCCCTCTCTACCGCAGGTGAGATTTGCACGTGTTGGGTACTATCACGCTCCATTTCAGCCATTCCCTTCTTCGTGTAACAGATGTGCCTTGCTCTTCCTTCGTTTTCGTGGGCGGTTTAGCGCTGCTCTTGGTGGACATAGAACCTATAGTCGACATCATCGGTTATCGGCTGCCCATGTTCAGAACAGGAAGAAGCCACCGTATCTGATCCCTAACTCCAACTCCAGAAAAGAACAAGGCGGAGGGGCGCAGTAGAGCGTTCGAATGCGTGCTCGTGTCATATGATTGGTCATGGTAATGGTCAAAACGTCAATTCCCTGAAGGGCTGGCTTACGATCGAGACTTTTACTGAAGCGTTGAGCTGCGTTGACTTGCTATTCCTGAAGGTTGCTTGCTCTTTCCGAAGTTGCTGGAAGCAAGTCTTGAACGGATGGATCGGATGAGAGAGCCTTGTATGGAACTCTCGCGCCAATGTTCGGATCACATGTGTTTCACAGCCTTGATGCTCAGTTCTGTTCTCCCGCACACCCGCTCTTGCAAGGCTAGCCGGGGGGGAGGTGCTTTTTCGGGTTTGGTTTGCCTAGATAGGAAGTGCGCTTGCAGTGCTTCTAGTAACGATTTTGAAGTGCAATATCTTGGAGACAAAGCAATAGGAATCCGGATAAGTGCCATTGGTACCATTCCTGCTTCTTTCTCTTGTCCCTACCCTATTACAACTATAGGAACAGAGGCTTCTCACAAAGATTGATTGGAACACCCATAGCTTGAGAATTCCCCAGTCGTTGTTTGAGCTTCAAACTAGCTATGCGCTAAAGAAGCCCTAACCTATAGCAAGAGTAGTGCTACTAAGCGAAGAAAGGTGCCTGCATTGATTGACTTTCCGCAGGGAAAGAGCAGCCCAACTCAACTCCTTGATGAAGTGAAGCAAGCGAACTGAACCTTATAACCTAGATCTGAACTCCCTGGAAATGAATAGCTGACTTCAGCAGGCATAGATACCATAGGCTTTCTATCCAGTACTCTTTCCATCGATCCTTCTTTCCATGCTCCGATATGAGTTGAGTTTCGAGTAGTCGATTTTTCTAGACAGGATTCTCCTATAGGTAAATCCTTTTCTTTGTTCTTTCTTTCAATGTCAATGCTTCGGGTTCTACTAGACACACAGCGAGAAGTCGTTCTGCTCTGTTCAGCTATCCCTAACACACTACACCAAGCGAACCATCTAAGACCGAACCGTCTAACCTAGCTAGATCTGAGCTACCTGGATCCGTTTGTCAGTAAGTAATGGAGGAAGAGTTACCTGGATTGAGAAAGTCTGAAGGATTAGTACCCCTCGGTCCAATTCCAGCTGTTGTTGCTCTCTCAGGACTTCCTAGGTAAATCGAGTATGTGAAAAAATTGTAAAAAAATTCTCACACATAGTAAAACCTTATACAATAGGTTCTCAGTCTACATCGATAGTTGCTTGAAGCCGATAGTGAGTAAGTGTTAGATGAACGAACCCTCTTGTGGATCGCTTTCTCTTGCACGTTAATGAATCGAGGAATTGCGTATGTAAGGTCTGCAGGTCGGAGAATCCTGATTAGACAGGTAGTATATCCCTAACAATAACAAGAGGGAGTGCTAAGCTAGGGTTCAAATCCAATAGTAGCTAGAACCAGTGAAAGGGTAGTTCACCAGACCCGCTCACGATAATGCGAATGAAACGGCGGATAAGCCTATTACTGGTTACGGCGAGAAGATCCTAACAGGTTTACAACAGAAAAAGAAAAGATGAGGCAATTAAAGGATGAAAGATAGCGGCAGACTAAGGAGTAAAGACTTACTTTTTCTCTTCTGGAACACATTTAAAGACTGACTGACCTACTAGAGGGAACAACGTTCAAGTCGACCAATGATAGGCGAACAACTAACTTCTCTGGTGTCCGTCAAAGGATTTGGAGGTAGGGGATGACCTGTAATTAATCTGGTTAACTACGGGTGCCATATTGATATAAGTTTTGACGGTAGTTAGTACATGAGGGAGTACACCGGCCTCCGAGAAAGTTCTTTGATTTTCATTTCAAGAAAGAGTCTTCTCTATTTATATAGTGAGTGATGCCTTGGGAAGGTTTTGAGACCGGGCGCAGGCCCTTGTGCCACGTTGAATTGCCTTCTTTATAAAGGGAGATTTATTAAAGGGCGGGACCTGTAGAATCTCATCTGCAGAGAATTCATTAAAGAGAGTGCCCATAGTGGATTTTTCAATAAGAGAGAGAGAAGAAGTCGATTCCCGGCATTAGTAGGAGGTTTTTCCGGTTTCGTAAAAGTGGTCGCATAGGCAGGTTTAGCAGATTGAGTGTAGTTTTGAAAGCCCTCCGTGGCGCCTAATGCACCTTTTTCTCAATGGACATCCCAGGCGGTAAAACGCTCCACTGTAGAAAGATCTGAGACATTTCAATATTAGTTTTCTGACCTAGACCCCTCACCTTATACGAAAAGGCCTTAATTCTCCTTTCTTTTCTCCAAGAAGAAGAAAAGGCGGCCGCCAGCCTATGTTGAACAGGACACCTTGTTGATATGTCCGCTTGGAAGAAAGTAGCTCGTGTCGGGGGTGACACAAACAAGTTGATGAAGATTGGACTCCCTTTGGAGAAACAGAAAGGAGGGGTTTTGTCTAGGATTTTGCTCTCCTCTTCGAGAAGGATGCTTTAGCGAGATAGGTTTCAGTTCCTTTAAAGTGGTACCTCCGCTCTGCTTAAATCATTAGGACTTCCTTCCATACGATAGATAGGAGTAAGTAGGTGGTAATACGTGATTCTCCGTTGCAAAGAAAGATCTAACGTGGCAATGACGAAGAATGAACCTATTCACTGGGGCTTCAGAAGGTTTAGAAAAAAAAAAAGTGCTGATCGGACTCGACTCGCCTTAGTAGTAAAAGAGGAAATGCTTTCTGGTTGGGATCGGGGGGGGTCAACTCAATCTATTAAGACAGCTTTTCAGGCGCCTACGTCTGCTGGTAGTTCCGATTCAAAATCCCTCTCATTTCCGGTGCCGTGGACCGTGGACCGTGGAGTGGTTCAGCATATCCGATATTGAAGCTCGCGCTCCTAATCTCTACAGGGATTTATTCTCATCTGTTTCCGGTAGCGCACCAACAGGAGGTCCAACGAGTAGTAGGAGTGGCAAGACAGCTTGGATACCCGAAATCCTATTCTTTATTTGCTGAAACAACCGCATATGTCTCTGCGTCAGTGTCGGCTTAAATACCTTTAACTGACCCTAGCGCTCTTTCTATTCTATCTCCCTTCTCAAGGGAGTGTAGTTTAGCCACGTTCCCAAGATCGATCCCCTTCTTTAGGGACTTTTCATACACTGATTTTCTTTCTAGCCTATCTCTCTGCTCTTTCGGCCAAGCTATAATTCCTTTAGTTTAGAGCGGGCAACAAGCCCTTTTTATTAGTGAGTCGGGTACTTTGGCAACCTCTATCCAGAAGTCTGCTTAAGACTTTCTTTCTTGGATTTGAAACTACAGCTTCAGCTCTTGTGGAGCTTGCCCAGCTGTCTACCTCTGATCACCATCTCTTTCGACTCGTTCGTGACTGGTGCTCTAAGACGAACGCGGTCCGATCTGGAAAAGCTGGCTCAACGTATGCCCTAGCTGCACACTAAACCGTTTGACTTTGGCCCAACGGCGGTTGAGTCGTTACGTTCGTTCAGGGATTCACCCTGAACTTCACTTCACTTCACTTCACTTAAGAAAAGCATTGCAAACTAGAGTAGTGACATTAGTTTGTTAAAAGCGGTCGGTCGCCCTTTTGCAAAGCTTCTTTTCATCCCCTTTCCCTTTTGCACAACCTCTTCTGTGATAGAGTCCAATCGCGAGAGTCTAAACTTTGTTGCACTGGTCCGAGTTCGCCTGCCTTCTACTTAGTAGGTATGATGGGTGAACCGAGCCCCTATTAGACGGAGCTTCGTTGGCTGGAATAAAAGCACAATAAGCTTACAAAAGGAGTCCTTAGTATGTGTCAAAACCGTTATAGTACTACTACACCGAAGTCTCGTACTCGAACTGGCAAGAACGGCCCAGCTTGCTGGCTGACTATTACCTGCTTACTTACTGGCTGACTTGGCAGCTGCCTTGAAAGCCTATTCCGATGGCGAGCAGTTACGATGGCTCCTTCCTAAATAAGTTTTCGTAAGTATTTATTTTTGTTTTCAACGATCTAGTGCTTGGTCCTTCACCTTTATGAGTAGGACTGACTCCCTTACACAGGTCTTAGGTTCAGTACTTCGTATCAGGTTCTATCTATGGGACCTTAATGAGAGTGGTTCTTTCTTACCTAACCTAAGAGGTCCGTGACTGACCCTGTGTTCCGCACATGAGTTCGCGCTACCGCGTATTTAGTGGAAGCAGACAGTTAGGGACTGACCTGGTACCACTTTTAGTTACTGCCCCGAAGTACTAAACCAGCTCCTGGTGAAGAATAAGGCTTTTGAGCTGCCTGAGCCTAGAAGGCCAAACGAAGTCGTACTGAGGACCCTAAGTACTGTCAAAAACATCGGTACGTACAACATCCCCTTTCAGGGATTGCTGGACCTTCAGGAACAACTTGCTGGAGACGGAGTACCGTGCCGGCAGGATCCCTATAAAGAAAGCCGCACAGAAAGAGAAGACGACGACTTGGAATTCGGTGGGAATCCACAAAGACAGCGTAGGAGATATCGCCCATTATACTGCAATATGGTGAGCATAGCCATGTCTGATGAAAGAGCCACCTGCTGACCTGGTGTTGACGAACAAGTTCCGGAAGCATGCGAACAAGACTTGAGATCGCGGCTCGTACCAGTAAAGCCACAGAAAGAAAAGAAGGCGCACGAAGGAAGGCAGTAGCAATAGCTTGAGAACTCTTTTCTTCCGAGGAATGATAAATAGCTCGACCGTAGGGAGAGGAAAGGCTCTAACATCATCAAATTCTGTTATTGCGCTCTCCCCAGATACGCCAGATTAATGAGTAGCACAGAAGGCCACTCGCGCCACAGAAGTCACTTGCTCGGGTCTGAAGAACACAGCCGAATAGTAGAGTAGCTTAACCTCGCCCTTGAGCCGGCTGTCTTTCTAACAACGCCAAGCTTGAGCATGGCCAGTTGCCAAATATAAGAACTGTAGAGGCATGCAAAGATGGTCGATATCCTCAAACGCATTCCAACACAGTTGACAACAGCTGGGTAAGATCCACCCCCTTTATTTTATGAGGGGAAGAGTAGGCAGCTTTTCCAGTAAAGCCTCCCATGCGAAAAAGGAGTGCTTGAGGACCGCATCCGCACGCCACGGGATTTTGTACCCATTGACTTTCGTCTCTGTCTCCATGATGAAGATCCCAAGCCGATCTGATTGTGAACTCCCCCCGCGGATCTGGCTTCCGGATCACCAAAGTCTGGAAGCCGCGCGGTAATTACTTTCACATTTTTACTTTTTTGTCCGTGGTTCTTCTATAACCTATAACCGACCTCTCGTCGTCAAGAAACGGGGGCCAAATGCACCCCTTGCCCGTGATGCATTCAAATCCATCCCCCATCTGGATTAAGCTCCCCGGAATGTCTCTAAACTGGTGGTCACCTTCCAGAATAGGTAGACGGGACTCTTTCTAACCACATTGACTGTTCGCTGAGCGTGAAAAGCTAGCCTCTATCCTTACTTTGTCTTTGATAGAGGTCTTCTTTGTTCCTGAGATGGGACTTAACTTTTAAAATACATTGTTTTGAACAGGAAGGATCCACATGAAATTCATTGATGCGATGGAGGTTTCCCTAAGTCCTAACTTTCTCTTTGATGATCCTGGGGTGGGTTTCTTTGTCTAAAGACCCGGTTCGTCACTTGGAAGAGGCACTGTAGGCACGAGGCCCCTATGGAAGAAGCTTTCTATGGATGGGGAGACCTAACCAAAAGAAAGAAATGTTGGGATGGGTTCAATTCCTTCTTTCCATATCCGGAAAGTCAAGTGGGGAATCCTTTGCTTGCATATCCCGCTTTTTAGACAGACCATCGACGATAAAGGCGCGAAGCAGACTCCGGTCCTTTATTCAATCTCTATCACTCCCAGGGCTCCCGAATGGAATAGGCCAGAGAGGGGCACGGCATTTTGGATAGCTGCTTCCGTCTCCAGTAATGGATGGATAAGGTGGTATTTCAATAGGAGTCCTTAGTATGTGTCAAACCCTTATTTCGGAGTAGAGCCGTAATGTAAGAACTTATGCCTAGCAAAGCTATGGTCAGAGTCCGAACTGACTCTTTTTTCGGGTTCTTTTCCCCTCTTTCCCCCCGCCCTACGAATCAAAGAAGTCAGGGCATAGGCTTTCAAAGCAAAGATAGATTGGTTAGTCTCCACGCTCCTCTCCTTACAGTCGCTCGTTATCACTCGCTCCTTCGTCGCTCCTTCCCTACTCGTTCGCTTAGTCTCTCTACTTAGTTTCAACTGGTGGAACTTCTTTATTGGCTTAAGACGACTGCTTCCCTTGTTCCGTCAGTTTAGCCTATCGTCTCAGTAGCAACGAGGAAGCATCTTTCAAAGATAGGAGTGGAGTAGGCAAGGTGCGTTTAGGTTTAGGTCAAATCTTAGTTCCTATTTATAATATGATGATGGAAAGAGTGGATGATAAAAAAGATTCATATGGTCCCTAAGCAATGGTAAAACTTTGGCAAGAATACCAAGAAAAGCACAATATGAGTGAATCTGAGTTACATTCCATTTGTGATGACATTCGATCATCTTCTTATCGGTTCTCTACAATCTTTCGATTCGTTATTTCTAAACCGTATTTTCCTATCAGTTTAATAAAAAGCAGCCTTTCTCGCGTAATACAACTTTGTAGAGAGTTAAACGCAGGCACGAGAACAAAGGAAAGAAACAAAGAAGCGCTTTGTTACGGCTAGCTGTCAACAAGGAAATAGACTTCTAAACAAAAGATAGGCTAGGTTGGTCTGTCCACAAATCAATGTCGGTAGCTACTGCGCACAGCGACAAAGTTAAGTCTCCCCCTTAACTAAAGTCATATTCTTGCTTCTTGCTTCCGCTCATAAATTCGCTCCTTTCACTAGCCTGGTTCAGGGATTGATTCCAATCTTTCATATCCACCCACAGCCTTATAACCACTAAAGCGGCTAAAGCACAAAAGCCAATTGCTGCCCTATAAGCTAGTAAGTGATTTGAAGAGCCTACCCGAAGGAAAATGCCAGTTGCAACTTTTGCACATAGGGGAAGTGGCACTTTTTCTTCTTCTTGCTTCACCCTTCGTTCACTAAACCTTGTGTTCAACGGAGTCCTTGTTCACTAAAGGGTGGCTCTTCACTTCCGCCTTACCGACTACAAGCAGGGAAGAAAGAGCCTCTGGGCCTTCCTGGCTTGTAAGACAAGACTAGTTGGTTAGTAACCTCGTTCTCTCGGAAGTCAAAAGTTCAGTCAACTCCACTTGGTTTAGTACAACTACCGCTTACTGACAGCTGCTTCCTGCACCCACTGCCGACTCTCCACTTTTACGGTAGTATAGTCCGCCCGTCTTTGTCAATTCAATTGTGTCCCCGAAGTTAAGACAAAGCTTAGACTCAACTCGAGGGGGCGCGTTCTGTGGCATGATTGAACTAGGAATGTTAGATAAATGAAAATGTTATAACTCGAAAGTCGACCCATTCTTCTACCCCGCTTCTTCCCCTCGTTCCTTTTATCTGGGGCATCTCACTTGGAATCCAATGCATTCTTTTCGATACAGTAATGTACACTGAACACCAACCCAATCTCGATTCAAAAAACAAAACTCAAAGCCTAACTAAACGACTTCTTGCTGCACAGGAAGCCTCTCGTATCGCTCTTTTCCCTCTAGCTATTTCAGTTCATCAGCTATCTCTGATCGCTATGCATGCGATGCGGATGCAGCCTTTCCTATTTTTTTTTTTTTATAAATTCAGAAGAATTCGAATCTTCTTATCTCATCCGGAGAGATCTGAAAGAATTCTCTATGACTGTTCGGCATGACTACTTTCAAATGTGAAGGAGAGTAGCCCAAAAAAAGCTAGAAGGATCCCCATTTGGCTGATAGGTACTGTAACTGGTATTCTTGTGATTGGAGGGTATATTTTTCTACTGTTCATATTCCGGATTAGGGTCATCCCTGTTATAATGAATTGAACTGGACATATTGACTATAAAGAAAGAAAGTGAAAAACAAATTCTGATCTTATCCTCAATCCAATGAGCAGGAGCGAACCTGCTCATGAGTATACGAATGAGACAGCATCTGACCATCTGACTCAGTAAAGGAGTCAAGAAAGCGGTTTACGCTTTCATAGAATATATTCAGGGGCGCCCTATTAGCCTTTATTAGTATAGCCTTACTAATAGGGGAGTGCAGTGCCCCTATTAGTAAGGGCGAAGAGCTGAGCTTGAGATACCGGTACTGAGCTCCAATAGTAGGGCCGGCGGCCCGCCCCCGTGAGCTCAACAAGGGCCGCCTTATCTGTTAACGGCTCAAGCTGAGCTATTCGATAGCTCACCTTCGGGGCCCTTCGTTCCACTCCGTCCAACCCGTAGGAAAAAGGGATAACAACTGAAGAATGAGAACTGGGCCCCTCTTGAGTTGAATTATATTCTTCTCTTCGGCTTCAAAAAAAAAAGAAAGCTTTATAGTATGCTTGCCGCCTATTGGTAAGCTGGGCAGCTTGTACAAAAAGAGTTCGGATGTTTATCCTGAACATAAGAAGGAAGAAGACGATCTGCTGCCCATTTTTTCACAAAGGAAAAATGCGCATGTCCTAGCCTATGGTGCCACACAGAGGCCGACACCTTATTGCTGAAAATCCGTGCTTTCGCTGCTGCTACCATTGCAAAAACTTGATCATCATTCAAAACGTAGAGCTCCCCGTGCTTCCTCCCTCTAGCTATCGTTTGTCCCGACTTGAGATCCTTCACAACAAAATCCCAAGGAGTCAATTCAAACTTGCAACGAAAATCCCTGGTAAACTTACAACCATAAAGTAAATTCTTTTTTACTTTCGGGACAAGCAACAGATTTTGAACAGCAAGTTTAAAAAAATCTGTAGAGATAGCAGCAGTTCCATCCAATATGCGATATCGGAAGAGGAGTTATGTCACCTGTGTACACCATACAGTGACCCTTGTATGGAATCATACCTTGGAGATTCTCAGGCTTGTCAGTTACATGGTTTGATGCCCCAGTATCAGAATACAAGAAGGGATCGGATGGAGAGTTGAGGGACGTTGCAGCAAGCTGATGATCGAGAACCTCCTGTTGATAGTTGGGATTGAACCTGTGATAACAGTTGAGGGCGGTGTGTCCCCTTTTTCCACAAACGTCGACATGCAACAGATTTTGGTTTCCCTATTCTCATTTGGAGTGCCCAGAAGACTTCCCGAGGAGGATTGATTTGATCGACCATGGCATTCCAGTTGCCACGACCTTGACCACGCCCACGGTTTTTGTTCTATCTTCCTCGGCCTCTCCCATTGTTGTTCGCTGATTGAACATTCGAAACCGCTCCCACAGATTGACTTTGCCCAGAGATCGGAGAGACGAATGACGCTTCATACGAAAGCTATAATGGTCGTAACTCAGAGAAAGACGGAATGAGGAGTCGAGTGGTTACCGAGGTTACAAACATTTTGGATTCCTCCCCGAGTCCACTGAGAATAAGTAGCACTTTATCAGGATCAGAAATGGGCTTTTGTATAGCAGCCAGTTGATCGCAGAGAGCCTTGAATCGATTGAGGTAGTCAGAAACTGATGACGATCCTCTCTTGCAGGCTTCCACTTCCAATCTTTCTGCATTTCTCGAGCTTGTTGAGCGAAGTGTTATCATGAAGGGCATTCCAGATCTGATGTGCATGAGTCAGATCTATTACCTGAGCCAGAATTTATTGAGCCTTTGAAGGGACATGGTGGAGTTTATCCAACTGACCAGCAGCTGATCTTTGCAGAGCCACTCTTCATATGCTATTGAAACCTTGACAGATCCATCGGCCTACTTTTGACGAGAAATCGAAGCCGGAGCACTCTATCCACTTTTCTGGAGCAGCAGTGGTTCCATCAAGAAAGCCAAGCAGTTGTTGCCCTTATAGTGGAGGGAACCAGAGGAAGCTGGAGCTCCCAGAGAATTAAATGGGTGCCGTCGAGTTTGATGTATGGTGCCGTCGAGTTCTTTTTCTGCATCAAGGCTTGAGACCGGTTCAAGGATTCATCAGTATCATCTCTATTGGCCTTTTTGATCGGAATCCAAGCACCCTTTACTAAGTTGGGGAGTAGGGTCTGCTTCGTATACCTGGCCGAAGACTTAGAATACATAATTAAGCAAAATCAGACTCAAGGATCCATCCAACGATCTCGGGGAAACCTATTCTTCTATACCAATGCCCGCCCATGAATGTTTAAGGTTTTTATTCCTACTGAATTCATTTATTTGTTGGCTCTCCCTCCCCACTTGACTCATTTGATTCAATACACGATTCCATCCCACCACCCGATCGATCCTTTCCACCTATAGGAGTGGGACCACGAAACAGCTATCCGCCGTCCATTGAAAGAGATTCCACAGCTGATGAACTCATACGTTCATCTTGACTTCCTTTCTACGGGTAAAGAATGAGTCCCGCGTCCTACATTTACCACCAGCCCTTGTGTGGTATCTCCACCCCTTATGGATGGATCAATCGATCTTTTATCCCCATTTTCCCACCCGACCTTTAGAATCAAGTTGGAGAGAAAGATACTGAAAGTGACTCCATTCATCTTCTCTTAAACGAAGGTATTCGTGCCGACTACTAATTAAAGAATTGATTTAGTGGAGTGGCCTTTAAGAGGTAGGGGCGGAACGGGTAAGACTAGTTGATCCAGTTGCCTTCCTAGTTCTAGCAGCTAATCCAGCGGTCTCGAGTGGGGCAATCAGAGCCGTCAGCTAATCTTTTAAGGCAGTCGGGTAGAGTACTCAAAAGAGTCAGGGAAGAAAATAAAACAGGCGTCAAGTCAATGCCCTCTTTCTACTGGTCTTAAACACGCATAGGTTAGCAGGCGATAAACGGACATAGGGCCCTTTCAAGCACAGGTCAAGGCGCAGTAAGCTTTAGGCAGTTCTATAGTTCCACAGAGAAGAAAGCAGGGCAGATAACAGATACTCTAGGAATACCAGCCAGTGTTTGAAGCAAGAGTGAGGCGAGTTTGACTCGTGCTCGACTGTAAAGAGAGGGAAGGGTCTCGGTTATCGGGTCAGAAGCCAAGCAATGGTAGCCCGCTAGCCGGATAGGTCCGGAAAAAAAAGCTCTTGGCTCTCGAGTCATCAAGTAGCCTGCTAGCCCTAACTGGTTGGCCAGGGAAACCAGTGGGTTCGTGCTCGACTGGACCCTTGATTCTAACCAAAGGGTAACCCATCTTCGGTTCTCGAGTCATTCCAGAATGGTCATCCAAGTGTGGTAGCCCGGTCGAGCAAGCAGGGTCACAAGGGAGGGAAGCCGTTTTCAGTCTTTACTAGCCGTCCTCTATCTAGTCAGATCGGGGATAAACAGTTCCTATCATTAGCTCAGGCTTGTATTACCCTCTTTCTTTGTAGGCAGCGAAAGAAGACCTTTTTTATTCTTGATGTGGGAGAGCGGTATCAAATCGTGGATTCTTGTTCCCGAAGACCCCTCACTCAATCTTAGGCTTGACCTTTCATTAGGATAGTGAGAGAGAGCAGGAAAGCAAGTAGCGGTCTAGGCTTTCTTTCCGGCTAGTGCTTTCGATCTAGTATAGTAGGGTCATGCTCTCCATTTCGGGTTGCTTATCGGGTTTCACCCAGTACTCTCGGTTCCAGATAGCGTGTTCGGGGGGTCTTCTCTCGATCTCGGGTTCATAAATGTAGGCAAAGGTGAGAGCAGTCCCTGTCTGTTAAGAAGAAGAAGTCATCTCTTTACCAGCTCTCATTAGGTGGCGTCCCAAAACAGTTTCAAGTAAGCCAGCCCTTCCTCTTTCACTATACTCCGGATATCCTACCATCGTCGTAGGGAAATAGCTACATAAGGAAAGCGAGTTCAGGCCTAGCCATTGAGCTACAAGCTCTGATCTCGATATCGAACTTCCGGACCCGTCGAAAGAGAAAGTATCTACTCACGTCTTGTTTTCAAAGCATGAATGTTGGACTGCCAATCTCATCACATGACCACCTATTCTTTAAGCTTACACAGCGTAAGGTTTCCTCGAAAGAAGCACGAGCGTCACGATATTTATTTCTAGTTAAGAGAATACGCAAATTCCACCGGAGCCTGAATTACCCCTCCGGGGGCCCCGGGCGGAAGTTCCTCTGCGGATCTTGAATCTAAAACACTCAAAAATACTGTTTTGAAAGTCGTATTGTATTGATCTTCTTTTTTCCTGGACAGACTAAAGGTAGAATGGGCCTCTGTGCTTACTGCCCCCGCCGGGCTTGGTACTGTTGACGAGTCTGGACTTGCCCCTGTTGCTGAACCGGAAGAAGCTTTCTTCTATAGCTTGACCTCGCTTGTCACATTTCTCGTTTTGTTCCAGTCCCCTACTAGGAAGAAATTCTACTTAAGTGACGGCGGGATGGTTGGCTCTGGTTTAGTAAATAGACTGCTCTTAAAAAGTCGTAGTATTGGGCCAGCTTCAAAACTACAGGGCGCGCGTCAGCGCTCATCCGTTGCAAAGTGACTCTGGATAGCGGTTTTGCTACCAGAACCAACTTATACAAGGAGAACAGCGATAGATAGAACTTCACAGATCAGAGTAATCATTCCTCCTGTATATAGCTAATCTATTCAAAGAAGGAATGATGCGAGGCACCCCCGACCTCGTGAGGGAGACTGAGACTGGGAGCTTACAGTGCTTGTCAAACGCTTCAGCGTAATAGCACTGAAGCGCAAACGCGCACGCCTTCAGGTACATACCAAGATGTAACCATGCAGACCTCCGTATCAGGCGAACCACTTGTCTTGCAAACAGGTAGGTCCCAACACAGATTTCTTGAGTAAAACAACAATTCTTCATTGCCTTCGAAAGAAGACCAATTAGCAGCCGAGGCATCGAGTTCCTCGGTCCTCCGCCATGAGCGTTGGCCTAAGCGCTCTATAACAAAAAAAACACTTAAATAAATAGTTTTCTATATTTGTTATAGGGCTTTTGCGCTGACACTCAACTCTACATGTCCAGTCCGTCCTATCGGGACTGGGTGTGGGGCGCCCGGCTGTGAGACGGGAGAGATCTGATGACCAAACTGCAAAACGCTGGTACGTTCACAGCGGGTCAGAACCCTAGGGTTAGTGAGGGTATACTCTTACGAGCCACTCTCACCGCCCTACGGACACACACGAAAGCATGGCGCTCAGGATGTGCGGAAGAGGAACAACCTCTTCCCACCAAGCGGCCGAAGCCGCCAGGTGCCTTTCCCGTCGCTATCGGTCGGTCGTATCACCCCAGGAGGCAGAAATAGGTGTGTTTCTCGTACTAGGAGACCTATGTCTCCCGAAGAGATTTCTTCATGGGAGGTGCAAACCTCCTCTAAGCATGTGGACTTTTTGTTGCCTTCTCCGACAAGGGGGAATGCTCAGTTCGAGCCCCTTTGTCTGCGGGCTCTGAAAGAGGTCGCTTCTGCATTTCCGGATGCTGCATATGTGGATGAAGCCAAGGAGATTTCTTAGGCATTCATCAAGAAGACGATTGGACTCCTCTTTAATAAGATCCAACAAAGTTCTGCTTCCGAGCTGGTGCGTCTCCAGCCTTATGCGGATCATGCCTACAACTTCCTGGCTAATTTTGGCTTTGACACGCGGAGTTGAAGTCTAGAGTGGACTCACTGATCTCTTTTGCAGAGTCAGTGATTGAATTACAGGGTACCATCTGCCCTGAGGCCATAGAGAAGGCCAAGAACGCGAGGCTTTTAGAGGTGAAGACCCGCGTGCAGTCATGCGAGGCAGAGAAGATAACTGCTCTCTCTGTAAGGGAGGGTGCAGTGAAGAACTTCAACACCATCCAAACCTTAAGGACTGGCTGGCCCTACATGTCCATATGCGCCCTTGATAAAGACTCAGCTAAAGCAAGAGCTTGCAGGCCATGATCAGGCCCTAGAGGGGTACGAGAAGTCCACAACAGAACAATCTTGTTTGATCCAGGAGTTTGAAGCAGCTGAGAAGGAGGCTCGTCAGGAGATGGCTGCTGCAAGGGTAGAGTTTGTAGACGCATCACAGGCCTTAGTAGATTTTGTTTAAGCTGGTTGGGTATAGCAAACAACCGAAGCTTTCCAGCCCCCTCAACCTTCCTTGCTATCCGTCCAAGAGATGTCGATAATCTAGAAGGGTCAGTCCGACGACGTAAGGAAAACTTCCCTACCTCGCGGACGCAACCCCAAAGAATATCTTAAGCATCAAAGGGGGGTCTTGATCATAAGAGGATTTTGGATAGAGAGTTCTCTTCTTGAAGAAGACACCAGAAGTGCCTATCAATCCCCCCGAAATCGACCAAAGCAAAGGTGATGAGGTCAAAACTTTCGAATGCCGTCTGGTACGGAGGTAATATACCAATCGTAACAGGCAGACAACTCACCTAAGAAGGTAGGAAAGCGTTGCGACCCTAAACCCTTAGTGGAACGGAGGGAACGGTAGACCAACTCCTTCGGACCCTCAACCCCATCTCCATGGGACGAGAGGTTAAGGATGGTATATAACGAGATAGTAAAGGGAGAGAAGATTCTTGAAAGAATTTCATAATTGATGAAGGAATCTTCCCGGTGATATCAGAACGTGTGATCGACTTGTAATTGTACAAACTGGCCTTAGGGACCAGAAGGACAAGCAACCAAATGGAAAACACTGAAAGAGAAAACCGGACGAGGGCGTCCCCCCGATCCCCACGACATCGTATAATACGTCGATGATACTTAGGGAGACATCTCGGAATACCACTCCGGGAGAGTTAGACCCATACGGGGTAGGTTGTATTCCTATCAAACTGACCACAGTATGAAACCTGCAACGCGTGAGCGCAGGTTTTCAAGTACATCGAGGTTCAAAGCCACCCCGACGTGCGAGAAAATCTCATGACCCACCGTACAAACAGGTAAATCCCAATGCAGTACTCCTTAGTCAAGCGACCAGAGACAGCTAACTGGACTTAATGAAAAGCCCAGTTAACCGTCGGGGACTTTCCAAAGTCCCCCGCCAAGCTCGCGTACCTAAGCGCTCTTTTATAGTATAGTGAATAAATGTTTCATGTTTATTTGTTGTCACGCTTTTGCACTGAGCTACTCGCCTTCACTCAGAGTCGTGAGACTCCGAGAAGGAGGGCCCCGGTTGTCTAGACCGGTGATCTGCACTATACACACAAGGGAATGGTTACCCCCGAGTGCGATAGGACAAACCCGAGGTAAACTACAGACTTCAAAGCCTCTGTAGTAGCCTCTGGACAAACCCAAACTCAAAGAGCTAAGGTGTGCTCCGGGGGTAGTCCCCCCTACCACCCCCGGGCGTGAGCCAGATGGTGCCTCTTGGCTACTTTAAAATGGAGCAAGCATAAGCATTGAATTTATTCAAAAAAAAAAAAGAAGACCAAGTTGACGAAGATTATTTAAACGAGCGTAATGGATATGACCTAAACGCTTGTGCAAGAGCTAAAAGGGCGCAGAATTGAGTCTTGAGATGGACCTGGAATCAGGAGCGCTCATTGCAAGGCTGTAGAGACGCCCGCACTTCTTCCATCTTCTGATCTCCTTCCCTGTCTTGAAATCCTTCACAATACAGTCCACAGGATGAAACTCGAATGCCCAGAGCTTATCTCCAGCAAGTTGAGCTACAGATATCAGATTTTTTGCCAAACAACTATGGATGGGGGGTACATACAGAACATTCTGAGAAAAGTCTGATGGCTCAAGAGCTACAGTACCAATACGATGAATGGTAAGAGCAGTATTATGAATGGTAAGAGCAGTATTATCCCCAGTTCAGACTTTTTGATTACCTTGATATGGAGCAGAGTCAGTGAAAGCATCGGGGCTGCCTGTCATATGATTGCTGGCCCCGTATCGTACAGGTACTGTCATAGGGAGAATCTATGCTCATGGCTCCAATCCAAGCTGATGTTGAAGGTTGTCAGTAGAAGCATTCATGAAGGCTAGATTGTTGCGCATAGAACATCGAACAGCAAGATGGCCAGGTTTGCCACAAAGTTGGCACAAGCAAGGTAGAAGCTCCCTTACTAATAGGGCCATTTGGATGAGCTCCAAGTATCCATTAGAAAATGATTCAGAGGGAGTCCAGGAAGGATCATGACTAGTCCAGTTGGAGTTGGCGACCACGCCCCCTTACTAATAGGGCCTGCCCTCTGCCACGACGGCCACGTCCTCTAAAGGGTGGATTGTTGCTGACTTGGGCAATAAGAGCTTGATTAGGTGAAGATGCTGGGATGGAGGAATGATAACGAGCTTCTTCAGCTAGAAGAAGAGGTCGCAGCTCGTGCAGGGCGGGAACCTTTTCTCTACTGGAAAGAGAAGTGACAAAATTCGAGAATCTTCACCAAGACCATTAAGAGTGATCATGACAAGGGCAGAGTCAGGCACTCCTTTCTTAATGAGAGTCAGTTTATCAAAAACCAAAAATAGGGAAAGGATTTGGTTGAGGTACTCAGAAACTGTCGTAGATCCCTGATTTTATTTGAAAGAGCTCAAGTTGAAGTTCTCGAGCCCTTTGATTCTTTGGCATAAATAGCATTTCGAATTTCTTGAGCTGAGGTGAGGTCAACAACTTGGGCAAGGATCTCAGGCGATAGGGTAGCAAACAGCCAACCCATCTATAACATGTTTTTCTTGGCGTAAAAAAAAAGTGAGTTTACAAAACCACTCAACTAAACAACAACAACAATGTTGAATGTTGCCGGCCAGTAAGTCACAAACGTTCATTTCACTCCCTAAAGGCAAGGGAATAGGCCAGGTGTTTACTTAATCAGTTATATGTTTAACACAATCGATAAGCTGGTGTGTTTTCATCTTTTTTGAAAGAAAAGGATGCCCTTATAGTGGAGGGGGCGGTGTTCTCGTCACTCGTCAGAGCTGAGCTAGGCACTGGCTACAGGGCGACCGACCGCTTACAAGATAGGCCGAGACTCTTTCTTATTTGATTGTATCAATAGTAGAACGTTTCCACTCGGCTCCGCCTCCTCATCGGGAAAGAACTGCTCTTTAACTAACCGCCTTAGTTGTCATGAAGTCCCTCACGGGTGAAAGCTCAATCCACCGTCCCATATTGTTTCAATCCTACGTTATGGTTGCGCCTACGCTCCAGTAAACCCTGTTAAGGTTGCACCTATGCTCTAGTAATCCCTCCCTGTTCGTATCCTCTAGTCTCACTTTCTTACCGGGTGGTGGACTACTCGACATTTCAGATTACGTTTGAGATTCTTTTCTGCTCTAAAATCCATCCCTACCTCAAGACTATGCCAGTCTTATTCTGTCTCTCTTCGAAACAAATCTTATTTATTCATTGGTAGGGCATGTCTTCTTATCGTTCCATCAGCGGATAAGATAGAGAAGTCGATCGGAAAACCGTCTACAAGGCCGATTACACGCAATTGTTGCATTTGATACTTTAGGCTAGTTTCCCCCCTACTTGAGGGACAAAAACAAGTGATTAACGAAACTTTGTGGGACTCGAATAGGGTAGGGTAACTTGCTAGGGCCGAAAGGTCATAGAGCTTCATCCCTCCCCGCTTGTCTTTTTCTTGTCGGATTCCTTCCTTCCCCATAGTCAGCAGTCCCCATTGGTTGACCAACCTTTCAAAGAAAAGTTCCGAATCAATATTCTGGTCATTGATTACCGTAAACCCTTTCTCCATGGGTAGGTCCAACATCTTAGATAGGAAGTCCTCTTTTTCAATCTGGGATTTCCTTTCTGCTTGCTCCTCTGATTATGGAACTGGCATCTGAAAGACAAACTTCCCTAGTTTTCGGATGTAAAACGGCTGTAGCTGCAGCACCGGGACCAAGACCAGCTTCATCTCTTCCACCATCGGGTCGGCGTCTCGTGGCATCTCTGTGGGCCTTTCTTTCGGGATCTCTCACGCGGTATCTCTGGTGGCATTCAATAGAAGGCAGCTAAGAAAGACCATCCCCGTCTCGACATGATAAGGGGTTTCCGGGACTGAATAATCTCTCAATTCTTCTTTTCCACATCAAGCAAGAACTGTGATACCACATGGTGATCTGACTCGCTAAATCGGTGATCCTTCCTACTCCTTAGTTGATGGGGGATTCACCTGCCATTCGTCCGTGCAATTGTTCTACATCTTCGAGATCGAGATTTGCTTTCTTTTTATGCGACCTCCAACTTTCTTTGTTCAGACCGAGATGGATTACCGGGGCATCGTGAGCTTACCTTGATTGCTCCTGGAGTGACTACCCCTTTTGGTTTGGTTGGTGTTTGCCTTGTTCTCAGTGCTTCTGGTACATTACTCATCGATTCTTGCCTTTTTTAAGGAATAAAGGAAAACTAAGTTCGGATAGGGCCCTGGCTTTGGTGAATTGAAGTTGGCCTTGCACCTGCTTAGCCTTGGTTTTCATTTGCAAGCCCCGCATCTCACTAAGCTTTTCCTAGCTGCAGCTTCCGTAATGTAGAACAGCAGGCTTCCAAAGTAAAGTATCCTCGGTATTTTGACGAAGAGTGTCCCAACTATCTTGTCTTTACGGTCGGCTAGGCTAGTTGAAGTATCAGTTTGAGATGAAGCCCTTAATTTCAAGTTTCACGATCCCGTCTAGAGTGAAATGTCTGTAGAAGAGGAGTTAACTGAGTTAATACCGGTCGGGAGAGGAAGAGATGGAGCTGATGGCTTTCAGTCGAGTGTCGACGCGGTCGTTCAAAACAAAACAGAGTACCTAACCTCCTCCACTCCCCCGATGGAAAAAGGATCCCCCCTCCCCGTAAACCTACCACCTGCTCACTGACACGATTGGCGAGAGCTATCGATAGAACAGCTACCATACCACCGGAAGAGGGCCCCCTTTTTCAGTAGATGAGATTAGGATGAAAGGTATTATCTCACTCAACGCTTCTTTTCTCTGGCTTGCTCTTCAAAATATCATTTTGGCCTGCTGTAATGTAATCGGGATTTCATCTCCTAAATTCTTTTTTTATATGAAAGCAAGAGATGGAAAGTGTTGTTCTAAATTCTGCCTTCTTCCATGAGATCTAGAAGCACTTCTGCAACCTTCTCTCTGTCCATTGGTGTTTCCCTTGCACTCTTTTGGAAGCTGAGAATGCCTTAGAAGTTGTCGCTCGATCGAAAGGATATAACACATAGGAAACCTTAGCTTCGCTGACTTTCTGAGGTATAACCTTCGCCACGACATTAGTGGCTTAGCTCTTCGCGCTTCCCGCAGGAACGAGCGGATAGCGAAATGTTGGCTCTGCGATCGACACTTACGGACCGGACCAGTGCCTTTCTGTGCTTGAAGGGCACAGGGGCAGACCCCAACCTCTTGATTTCGGTCATGTGCCTTGGTCCCCGAACCTTCCCTAGGATGTTGGGCCGCGCGGTACGGAAGATTGGTCCGCTCCGCAAAGCTGAGCTTTGCGGTTCGCTCCCCCTATGTGGTCGGCCTTCTTACCAGTCTGCCTCCTTTCTCTTGATGGAATATAACAATGCCCGAGCTCCAGCTTTGCTTGCGTTCTTCACCGGCGCTCGCCGGATGTATCACTCATCCCGCTCCTAAGGTAAGGAGTCTTCTGTGTGTTATAATCATTACGGGAATGAATCGCATATGTTGGTTGAGAATTGCTCGGGAATTCATTGATAGTGACTTTGCCAGGTTCTAGGGGGGCTACTCCTCTTTTTTGTCGATCGAGCCGCTCTCCCTCATTCCACTCGTCCAGCCTTCTTCACGAACTTGTACAATCGATGCCACAGAGATAGCCAACTCTATTATCGAAGAAATAGGGAAACGGGCGACGATTTGGCACCAGATATCCGGAGGTGTGGAAAGAGCAGCTGTGAGAAGCGGAAAAACCATTAAAAAACGACGATTGTTCGTGGAGGTTTCCACAGAAAGACCCCTTGGTTCTGGCAAACGGATCACAATTACAGGTACCTGGGAGCATACCGATGGAATGAACGAAATACGAACAGTTAACATAATATGGTCATAGATCTTAGGTTGTAACTTGATCATGAGCGAATTTGTTGATGTTGCACCCACTAAGTATGGAAAGTGCCAAACATTGGGAACTACCCGGGGAGGAGTTAGGAACAGGAACAAGGAGAAGCGAGAACCACTTAAATGGAGGAATCGATTGTATTTCGTCCTTTGTTCCCCATAGCAACTGGGGATCGAAAAGCACCAAATTTGATGACTTATTAAGGGAAAGGCGAAGTAAGAGCATGCTATTGGAGACGTTGCAACATATGTCGGGGAGGCCTCCGTTGATTGTGTACGAACAAAATACGAGTCCAAAGGCAGGGTCAGAAAGGGTTTAGCTAATGGAGATATTGACTCTTCCGGGAACCAGTAACGCGTAAACCATGTCAAACCAAGACCGATCAATATCCGAACGGAACGGATTCGAACTTCTCCTAGAATAGTTTCCGGTGCGAAATGAAATTCATAGTCTATCTATGAGTAATTCAAAGGAGAAATATTTGATAGGATTCGATTCATTTTAGTAATAAACAAAACAAAGAGGATTCTTTATAACCATTTTATCACTGCATCGAAGGGTTTTTTTTTCATATTTTTAGTTGATAGCTTGGTATCAAAACTGTATCAATGATTGTGATCCTCATTGTGTACATAATTCGTGTTAGGATCTACCAAAGAAATTGGGTAGGGTATAGGGCATATAACAAAAGAGTTTCCATTTCTATCGGTCATAAAAAAAAAAACTCCTACACTAATGAGCATCGAAAGGCCAATGTAGAGATTCCAGGGGATGCTCCTGCATCACACTCCCCTTCTTGAAAGAACTCGACCTCGAGTTCCCCACCAGCCCACTAAGCGAAAATATCCTCCAGGGTCAAAGACATATATGACCCAGGCCCGATTAAGGACCATGTCTCCATAGTAGTCATCTGGGATGTCAACTACACGGGGCTCTCGTGAATGTGATCGGAGACATGGGCAGGTCAGCAATACCAGAATCATCAAAGAAGAATCAATATAGTGCAAGTGTCGCCCGGGAAGCGTAGTCGCTGGAAATATATTATAATATCTCTCCTCCTGAACTGGTGCGATTGGTCAGATCTGAGATGGGTTTGGTAAACCAAGATGATGATGCTACGTTTATGGCAGAGGTCTTTGACAGTGATTCTCTAGTCATCAGTAATGAGTCTCTGAAGCGTCTTGAACAGCTAGATCAAGATGCGATTTTGCAAACTTGTGGCTTCTCAGTTGAAGATGTGCTTGGATCCTCTGTACCGTTAGAGATCCATAGAGGTAAGAGCGGTACTGTTTTGGAAGCTAATGTGGAGGTAATGGTTGATCCACTGAATCTTGCAAATGAATCATCGCGGGTGGAGCAAGGTCATGATGTGAATCCCCAGATTGGTGAAGTTATTGTGGACAATTCCATTGATAAGTTAGCTGTGCTCTTGAATATGGAAGTGACTAGGGTTGAAGCTATTATAGCTGAAGTTGAAAAAGAAGGGCGTAAATGTCTTGCCCATGAGAGGACCATAGCTAGTGATGATGTCACTGTTTATCCCATCAATGCCATTGCTGTGAAACTTCCCAATGGCACTGGGTACAACAGAGTTGACTACGCTGATGGTGTGACAGTTATTGAGCCATTAGAGGTTAATCAAGCTAGAGATATGATGAGTGAGGATGGCAGAGGGGTGGAATCTGATCAGGCAGTTGACATCAGTTCAGAAAGTGAATACGATGCTGTCAGTTTGAATGAGGAGGAAAGAGAACATGCTGCAAGGGTGGATGAAGCTCTGCGAAATATTAAGGCTAGAGATGATGCACAGCTGAGAGCTGAAATTGAGTTCTTACGAAGGAAAGTTGCCAGTGAAGAAAAGGCCAATCAAGAACTGAGAGCAAAGGTTAACAACCGAGCTCGATCCAGATCAAGGTGGAGGTCTAAGTCTAGAGGAAGAGCCCAACAATACCACCCCCAGGATCAAGGTGCTCAACGGCAATGGCAAAGGGGTGACTTTCAAGGCAACTACCAGAAAGGATGGCAAAGTAGAACAGGAGGCCATCAGGAAAGAAACTAGCCAGGCCGGGGAGTTTAGGCGGGGACAGGATACCTGAAGTCGAAAGGTTTTAGCCTGACGACCAATTCCTCTACCCAGACGAACGAAGGCCCCGCCCCGCCCCGTAGCGAGTCTATAGCTTTCTTTTATATTACTTAACGGTTTGGGACGCTAGCTCTAAAGTCTACGACACTCGTCCTCCCAGACGAACTTGATAGATGTCCTCCGACCTTTCGTAGTTCCGGAATTCTTCCGCAGTCCATCCACTTCACCCAGCTTCCGGTCCTTGCCATACCGCTTGCTTCGTGACGCCTCTTGTTCCCGTTCTCTTCCGTGAGTGAATTATTCTAATATAGAGCAGCAGGAGTCTTCGTTCGAGGTTGAGCTCGGTTGAATGGTTTGGCTCGGATCTACTGGTTGGCTACCCCGCTCTGATCCCCCGTCCCTCTTCCCGGCTTCCGATTTCTTCGCTTCTGGAGTTAGTGAATTCCGCTTCCGGCCCCAGCATCCGGAGGAGAGTTGGATTCTTCTCATTGCATCATGCTTAACACTTCCTTCTTGTTAGCTTGGTCCTTGAGTCTACTCGGCGCCCCTTGTTGTTTGGTGTGGTCCCCATCTGCCTCCTTTCAGCTTGGTGTGAATTCTTCTTTTTATTGATCCAGCCCGGAAACCGGCCACGACAGTTCCTTTTTTGACAGGGGAGTGGGCAGCACATCATCATCTCTATTTTCACATTTCGGATCGGACCGTTTGATCAGTAGCCGTTACCATGAAAATGAATATGCCGATTCCCATTCCAATTCCTCCATAAGGACTACTTCTATCATTGATAGCTGAAAACTCATTCTATGGCCAGATTCACTAAGGATAAAGCGCTTTGAAGCCAATGCAAGGGGGGTTGATTCTCTTGCTGATAAGGACTAAAATGGGATGGGTATGGGATCAGGTGGGATTCCGGACTGAATGTAGTAGCTACGAATGCCCAATTATTTGCTTTTACTTGGATTAGTAATCCCGGTCATCCTTCTTTTATTGTATTATAAGGAAGTGGCTCAAGTGAATTGATGTTTTGAAACATCCTCCTGGTCATCCAGCTTTCCCGGTTTAAAGCTTTCAGTTGCAAGATTGGCTTACCCACAATAGCAGCAGCGAGTCTCGTAACCGTCTGTCTGTCAACTCGGTCATCCAGCTTTGAAGGTGCCGGTTGAAGATTGATTGGTCAATCCGAATGACTTTCATTTGGAGTTGCCTGAGGACTTAGTACTTACTTTATTTAGGTAAACAGGATGGGGTGTTGATGCCTCCCCGGCTATGAAGTAAGTTTCCCAGATGCCAACGATGAACTATTCCACCGGAGAAGAAGCCCTACTTGACTCAATGCTGCGTAGGGGTTTAGGTTGTTACTGCACCGATGCCTAGATGTCGTGTGCAAAGGAAAGAGCAGGACAGACGCGAAGTCAAAGTCAATTCATTCATTCATTTCCCACTACCTTCTACAAGGGCGTATCCTCTTCCGTCTGATTGATCAAACTTGAAACTAGCCCATTGAGCTGATTGGGGTAGTGTTCAGTTACACCCATTGGGAAGCCATTCTCTCGACAGCTTTAGAAGAGGAATCCGAAATAGACCTTCAAAAAGACCTGCACCACCGAGGGAGAATTCCTCGTAAGGATCGACTCTTGCAAATCCGCCTGGCAGAAACCTTGGTATGATGGGTCTGAAGCTACTTCCGTTAATGAGGATCCAGTGTCTTTATGTTGATTGAATCGTCTTGATGAATGAATAGTAATTAATTGTTTGCTTTGACTTAATGGACTAAGAATGGTAGAATCGGTTTGAACGAAATAGACTATCACTGGTCCGATGGCTGGGTCAGGGCTTTACCCTCGAAGTGCGGATTCGCGTCAAACTATGGTAGCTGGATCTTTAGCAATAGCCTCCTCTTATGTCCAGAGGTCTCTCTGGCTCTTTGTCTTAACCAACCCTGCCCATAGAATAGGTTTGCACTCTTTCAGCAGCGAGACGCGTATCGGACCTCGCCCCTTTCGCCCGCTCCGTCTGCTCTCTTCCCCTCCGGGGGTATTACACTCCGAAAGCTGGATCTCGAGACAAGAATGGCTTCCTTTTAATAGGTGCAGTTTGCTTGGACAAGGGAAGAACCCCAAGCCGAAGGGGAAGCCTTTCCACTGGAGTACGTGGAGGAAGAGGTTTAGGACATTCCATCCGCTAATGTGATTCCCTTCAGAAAGCGGTCAATGTTGCCAAATTTATTAAGAGTAGATGTGTCGAGTAATTGGATCAATCAAGGCCAAAGAGCGGTATCAAGGTATCCAATCGATCATCCTGTGTGAAATCAACTTCGACGGGATGGGACTTAGTCAGTTAGGCAGGCCGAAGTAAGCTCAGGATCGGATTAAAAAGATGACCTGCTCGACAAAACCCCGGAAAAAATCGTTGCAAGACAAAATCACTAAGGGGAGGGCTGACAAATCAGACACATTTGCTGTTTCCCGTTTTGATTGAAACCAGATTTTAGCTCAGAGAGGACATCCAAAAAGTGGAATTTCACGAAAACCCGTGTTTTTTGTTCAAAGGCCTCTTTCACTTAGTAGCGACCGCCCAAAAAGTCGTTTTTTTATGACTTTTGGCACTAGGGGAGATGGAAAAATTCAAGTTTGGGAAGTCGCTACCGAGTGGAAATGGTCTTGATAGGTTTAGCCCCTATAGCGGATGGAAGAATTCCGAATCCCGGCTAGAACAAAATAAGGTTGCCAAATCTGGTTGATTAACTTCTATTTCATGTAGCGACCCAATGAATGAATGGCTTCCTGCTCCTAGTTAGCGTCCTTTGCCTCCGGCTTTGAAGTAAGGTCAATAGTCAAGCCTTATAGCTCCTCGTTCGTTACAACAAAAAAAACCTCAAGAGCACGCTTTCCTAAATCTGAAACTGGTTTAGCCACCATTCTATAATAATAGAAAAATCGTTCCATCAATTGAATATGAGAATCGAGATCATAGCTCAAGGAGAAGTGGTACCTCGTCGGGTACTGGTTTGCCCGAAAGAACAAGGCAGAAATGATATGCTTAACACATGCATGTCGGACCTAATCTTGTCATTAAAGAAGCCTTGAGTTTAGTGTGCTTCAGTTACTTGTGTCTAATCAACATACATGTCTGGTTCACTCATTTCTTTATCGATAAGAAGAGTGGAAGCTGTCTTTTGTAATGGAAGGTCGGAATGATAGGTGGGGCCATGTGGCTAGCCCAAGGGGGGAGTCATCCTCTCGGGAGAGGAACGCAATTGTCTGGCGAAACCCGGCTTATATTATCCATCTCGTCACAGATCCGATCTGACTGAACGAAGAAGGCTTCCACTCGAGTTTGCTCTTTCTGAAGGAAAGCTGCGGATAGGAACGATAAGGCGACGGGACCAAAGAGCTCCTCAATAGTACCTTGCGGGGTCGAGGGGCCGGCAACCTTTGACCGGTGTAAGCTCCTGTCGCACTGAACTTCTGAAAGCTTGAACTCAAGCGTTCCAACAGTAAGGGGAAAATCGTTGTTTTAACCTATGCTTTTTTGGACGAAAGGGACGAGATTGCTATCCTTACTATACTTGGCAACCAAGCTCGCATGCGTATCCATTCCATTAGGCATTGCCACTCTTTCCTACTCTACCAGTATTGGTGAACGAAAGGTGTCAACTCAAGCTGATCATTCCATTTTGAACTCTTATTACATTACAGTGACGGCACCTCTTTATGGAACCTGCTCTTTGACTCGCATTTCTGGGATTGAGGACAAGCTTCTGGGCTAATGCTGTGGGAGTCGCTGTCTCGAGCCCTTGTCCTAAGCGGGCGGAAAGCGTGCTAAAGCGACTGAGGAAAGGGCAATCTGAATGACTTCCCGAAGGGGATGGAATGTGGTACATAAATGGTATTCCTTCTAGCTCGAGGAATAGGAATAGGAATTGGATGGTCTTTCCATGACACTTTGGCACCAGAAGTTTTTAGGTCAATACCAGTCCATATAAAGGCTTTAAGTTTACCTTGAATCTCAGTAATAATTATCTTGGGAAGCACAAAAAGGGAGCACCAGTAAACTTGCATGCTAAAAAGCACAGAGATTACTAGTTGAACTCTCCCAGCATAGCTTAAGTATCTAGTAGTC
>NW_027518952.1:27500-29524 GCF_043159265.1 Tasmannia lanceolata | reverse complement strand
CCTTTCGTTCCACTTCCAGTTACTATGTCAATAGGATTGGGACTTCTGCTTGTTCCGACCGCAACAAAAAATCTTCGTCGTATGTGGGCTTTTCCCAGTGTTTCATTGCTAAGTATAGTTATGGTTTTTTCGGCCGATCTGTCTGTTCAACAAATAGATGGCAGTTCCATCTATCAATATCTATGGTCTTGGACCATCAATAATGATTTTTCCTTAGAGTTCGGACACTTGATCGACCCACTTACTTCTATTATGTCAATACTAATCACTACTGTCGGAATCATGGTTCTTATTTATAGTGACAAGTATATGTCTCATGATCAAGGATATTTGAGATTTTTTGCTTATATGAGTTTTTCCAATACTTCCATGTTGGGATTAGTTACTAGTTCCAATTTGATACAAATTTATATTTTTTGGGAACTCGTGGGAATGTGTTCGTATCTATTAATAGGTTTTGGTTCACACGACCAATCGCAGCAAATGCCTGTCAAAAAGCATTTGTAACTAATCGTGTAGGGGATTTTGGTTTATTATTAGGAATCTTAGGTCTTTATTGGATAACAGGTAGTTTCGAATTTCGGGATTTGTTCGAAATCTTCAATAACTTGATGCATAATAATGGAGTTAATTCTTTATTTGCTACTCTGTGTGCTTCCCTATTATTCGCTGGTGCAATTGCTAATCTGCGCAATTTCCCCTTCATGTATGGTTACCTGATGCCATGGAGGGACCCACCCCTATTTCGGCTCTTATACATGCTGCTACTATGGTAGCAGCGGGAATTTTTCTTGTCGCTCGACTTATGCCTCTTTTCACAGTTATACCTTACATAATGAATCTCATTTCTTTGATAGGTATAATAACGGTACTATTAGGAGCTACTTTGGCTCTTGCTCAAAGAGACATTAAGAGAAGCTTAGCTTATTCAACAATGTCTCAATTGGGTTATATTATGTTAGCTCCAGGGATGGGTTCTTATCGAGCTGCTTTATTCCATTTAATTTCTCATGCCTATTCGAAAGCATTATTGTTTTTGGGCACCGGATCCATTATTCATTCAATGGAACCCATTGTTGGATATTCTCCAGATAAGAGTCAGAACATGGTTCTTATGGGTGGTTTAAGAAAATATGTACCAATTACCAAAATGACTTTTTTATTAGGTACACTTTCTCTTTGTGGTATTCCACCTCTTGCTTGTTTTTGGTCCAAAGATGAAATTCTTAATGATAGTTGGTTGTATTCACCGATTTTCGCGATAATAGCTTGTGCTACGGCGGGATTAACTGCATTTTATATGTTTCGGACATATTTACTTACTTTTGAGGGGTATTTATATGCGCATTTTCAAAATTACAGTGGCACTCAAAATAGCTCGTTTTATTCAATATCTATATGGGGAAAAGAAGAATCAAAACTGGTTAACAGAAATTTGCTTTTATCAAAAATAAATAAGAATGAAAAGGTTTCTTTTTTTTCGAAGACGACATATAAAATTGATGGGAATGTACGAAATCTAATGCGATCCTCTAGTACTCATTTTGACAATAAAGATACTTCCATGTATCCTCATGAATCAGATAATACAATGCTATTGCCTCTACTTGTGTTGGTCCTATTTACTTTGTTCGTTGGATTCGTAGGAATTCCTTTCGATCAAGGAGTAATGGGTTTGGATATATTATCCAAATGGTTAACCCCATCAATAAACCTTTTACATCAAAATTCGAACTATTCGGTGAATTGGTATGAATTTGCGACAAATGCATTTTTTTCAGTCAGTATAGCCTATTTCGGAATATTCATAGCGTCTATTTTATATGGTTCTGTTTATTCATCTTTTCAGAATTTGGAATTAATCAACTCATTTGTTTAAAATCGGCCCTAAGAGAATTTTCTTGGACCAAATAATAAATGGGATCTACAATTGGTCATATAATCGTGGTTACATAGACCTTTTTTATGCAATATCTTTAACTCAGGGCATAAGAGGATTAGCCGAACTAACTCATTTTTTTGAT
>NW_027518951.1:25000-42500 GCF_043159265.1 Tasmannia lanceolata | reverse complement strand
AACAACAAGATTTTATTTGTAACAAGTAGTTTTGTTGGTTGGTTAATTGGTCACATTTTATTCATGAAATGGGTTGGATTGGTATTATTCTGGATACGGCAAAAAAATTCTATTAGATCTAATGTACTTATTCGATCGAATAAGTACCTTGTGTCAGAATTGAGAAATTCTATGGCTCGAATCTTTAGTATTCTCTTATTTATCATCTGTGTCTACTATTTAGGCAGAATACCGTCGCCTATTGTCACTAAGAAACTGAAAGAAACTTCAGAAACGGAAGAAAGGGGGGAAAGTGAGGAAGAAACAGATGTAGAAATAGAAACAACTTCCGAAAGGAAGGGGACTAAACAGGAACAAGAGGGATCCACCGAAGAAGACCCTTCCTTTTGTTCGGAAGAAAAGGAGGATCCGGACAAACTAGATGAAACGGAAGAGATCCGAGTGAATGGAAAGGAAAAACTTAAAGATAAAGATAAAGAGGAATTCTATTTTTGGTTTGAAAAACCTTTATCGACTCAAATTTTCGACTATAAACGATGGAATCGTCCATTGCGCTATATAAAAAACGATCGATTGAAAAATTCTGTACGAACAGAAATGTCACAATATTTTTTTTCCACATGTCCAAGTAGTGGAAAAAAAAGAATATCTTTTACATTTCCGCCTAGTTTTTCGACTTTTTGGAAAATGATACAAAGGAATATTTCTTTGTGCACGACAGAAAAACTATCCCCCAAAGATCTGTATAATCATTGGGTTTATACTAATGAACAAAAAAGGCACAACTTGAGCAATGAATTCAGAAATCGAATGGAAGCTCTAGACAAGGGATCTCTTGCTCTAGATGTACTCGAAAAAAGGATAAGATTGTGCAATGATGAGAATGAACAAGAATGCTTGCCTAGAGTGTATGATCCTTTTTTAAATGGACCATATCGTGGAACAATAAAAAAAGGATATTCACGTCCAATCGTGGATGATTCAATCATTTCGACAGAGGATTCCATAGGAATGGTTTGGATAAATAGGATTCATGGTATCCTCCCCAATCTTTCTGATTACCAAGAATTTGAAGATAAAATGGATGCATTTAATGAAGAATTAGTATCGCCAGACATTGATCATTCCTTGAACTCAATCAGTGAATTAGCTGAAGAATCAAGACCTAGTTTGAATTTGAAAGGACTTACTTTATTGGACGAACAAAGAAGACTTGACTCAGAAAATAAAATGAAACGTTTGAAATTTCTATTCGATGCAGTTAAAACTGATCCAAACGATCAAACTATTAGAAATAAATCCATTGGAATAAAGGAAATCGGTAAAAAGGTTCCTCGATGGTCATATAAATTGACCGACGATTTGAAAGAACAAGAGGCGGAAAATGAGGAAGGATCGACGGAGGATCCTGGTATTCGTTCAAGAAAAGCCAAACGTGTGGTAATTTATACTGATAACGATCAGAATATCAATACTCATACTAGTACTAATACTAATAATGATAGTGATCAAGCGGAAGAAGTGGCTTTGATACGTTACTCACAACAATCGGATTTTCGTCGGGATCTAATCAAAGGATCCATGCGCGCTCAAAGACGTAAAACAGTGACTTGGGAAATGTTTCAAACAAATGTGCATTCCCCGCTTTTTTTGGACAGAATAGACAAAACATTTTTTTTCTCTTTTGATATCTCTGGAATGATTAATCCACTTTTTAGGAATTGGATAGGAAAGGATCCGCAACTCAAAACCTCAGATTCTGAGGAGGAAGAGGCAAAAGAAAAAGAGAAAAAAAAGAAAGAGCAAAAAGAGGAGAATGAACGGATAGCAATATCAGAAACTTGGGATACTATTATATTTGCTCAAGCAATAAGAGGTTCTATGTTAGTAACCCAATCGATTCTTAGAAAATACATCATATTGCCTTCATTGATAATAGCTAAAAATCTTGGCCGTATGTTATTATTTCAATTTCCCGAGTGGTACGAGGATTTGAAGGAGTGGAATAAAGAAATGCATGTTAAATGCACCTATAATGGTGTTCAATTATCAGAAACAGAATTTCCGAAAAACTGGTTAACAGATGGGATTCAGATAAAGATCTTATTTCCTTTCTGTCTGAAACCTTGGCGGGGATCTAAACTACAATTTCATCATAGAGATCCAATGAAAAACAAAGGAAAAATAGAAAATTTTTGTTTTTTAACGGTCTGGGGAATGGAAACTGAATTACCTTTTGGTTCTCCACGAAAAGAACCTTCTTTTTTTGAACCCATTTTTAAAGAACTCGAAAAAAAAACGAGAAAAGTTCAAAAAAAATATTTTCGAGTTTTCAGAATTTTAAAAGAAAGAACAAAATGTTGTCTAAAGGTCTCAAAAGAAAAAATAAGATGGGTTATCAAAATAGTTCTATTTATAAAAAGAATAATGAAAGAGCTTACAAAAGTGAACTCAATTTTATTATTTGGGTTGAGGAAAGGCTATCAACCGAGTGAAACTGGAAAAGATTTCATAATCAGTAATAAGATTACTCACGACTCGACTATTCAAATTAGATCCATGGATTGGACAAATTATTCACTGACAGAAAAAAAAATGAAAGATCTGACTGATAGTACAACCAAAATCAAAAATCAAATAGAAAAAATAAAAAAAGACAAGAAAAAAATATTTCTAACTACAGATACAGATATAAATATTAGTCCTAACAAGACAAGTTTTGATGATGAAAGATCGGAATCACAGAAACATATTTGGCAGAGATCAAAAAAAAGAAGTGCCCGATTAATACGTAAATCGCAATATTTTATAAAATATTTCATTGAAAGAATATACATAGATATCTTTCTATGTGCCATTAACATTCCCAGGATTAATACACAACTTTTCCTTGAATCAACAAAAAATCTTATCGATAAATATATTTACAATAATGAAACAAATAAAGAAGGAATTGATGAAACAAATCAAAATACAACTCAGTTTATTTTGACTATCCAAAAGTCACTTTCTATTTCGAATATTCGAAATAATAATTCACAGATTTATTGTAACTTATCTTTCTTGTCCCAAGCATATGTATTTTACAAATTATCACAAAACCAAGAAGTTATTAACAAGTATCACTTGATATCTGTACTTCAATATCATGGCGCATCTCCTTTTATTAAGCATAGAATAAAGGACTATTTGGGTACACGAGGAATTTTTGATTTCAAACCAAGACATAAGAAATTTTCGAATTCCAGAATGAATGAATGGAAAAACTGGTTAAAGCGTCATTATCAATACAATTTATCTCAGAATAGATGGTCTAGATTAGTATCGAAAAAATGGCGAACTAGAGTCAATCATCGTCGTACGATTGAAAATAAAGATTCCAAAAAATGGGATTCATATGAAAAAGAAAAAGACCAATTCATTTATTACGAGAAAGAAAATGATTGCGCGGTGAATTCATTGCCGAGTCAAAAAGAAAAATTTAAAAACACTACAGATATGATCTTTTATCGTGTAAATATATTAATTATGAGGATAGGAAGAGCTCATATATTTATGTATCCCCGTTAAAAGTAAATGGGGGCCGAGAGATTCCCTATAATGACAACACACCTAAACCCGAATCATGTTATGTACTGGGGGATATAGCTATTAGTGATTATCTAGAAGAAGAGTCTATTATGGATACGGGTAAAAATCCGGATAGAAAATATTTTGAGTGGAGAATTCTGCATTTTTGTCTTAGAAAAAATATCGATATTGATACCTGGACCGATATGGATACTGGGACCAATATTAATAAAAATACTAAGAATGGGATTAATGATTATGAAATAATTGATAAAAAAGATCTTTTTTATTTCACGATTCATCAAGAAATCAACCCACCCAATCAAAAAAAAACTTTTTGATTGGATGGGAATGAATGAAGAAATGCGATATCGTCCCATATCGAATCTGGAATCTTGGTTCTTCCCAGAATTTGTGCGACTTTATGATACATATAAAATGAAACCATGGATCATACCAATCAAATTACTTCTTTTAAATTTTCATGGAAATAAAAACATTAGTGAAAATAAAAACATTAGTGAAAATCAAAAAAAGATCTTCGTATATCATCTAATCAAAAAGAATATCTTGAATTAGAGAACCGAAATAAAGAAAAAGAAGAAGAACAGCCGGGCCAAGGGGATATTAGATCAGATGCACGAAACCAAGAGAATCTTGAATCAGATGCACAAAAAAAAAAAAAATATGTTGAAAAGGATTACGCGGAATCAGACATTAAAAAAAGGAGAAAGAAAAGAAAATACAAGAGCAACAGAGAAGCAGAACTAGAGTTCTTCCTAAAAAGATATTTGCTTTTTCAATTGAGATGGGACGATTCTTTGAATCAAAGAATGATCAATAATATCAAGGTATATTGCCTCCTGCTTAGACTGATAAATCCAAGGGAAATTGCTATATCCTCTATTCAAAGAGGAGAAATGCGCCTGGACGTAATGTTGATTCAGAAGGATCTCACTCTTACGGAATTGATAAAAAGGGGAATATTTATTATTGAACCAGCCCGCCTGTCTATAAAACGGGATGGACAATTTATTATGTATCAAACCATAGGCATTTCATTGGTCCATAAGAGTAAACACCAAACTAATCGAGAACGTCGAGAAAAAAAATATGTTGATGAGAATTCTTTCAATGGATCTATTGCACAACATGGAAAGATGCTTATGAATGGAGATGAAAATCATTATGATTTTCTTGTTCCTGAAAATATTCTATCTCCTAGACGTCGTAGAAAATTGAGAATTTTAATGTGTTTCAATTTCAGTAATGAGAATATTGTGGATATAAATCCAGTATTTTTCAATGAGAATAACGTAAAGAACTCTGGGCAATTTTTGGATGAGGACAAGTGTCTTGATACAGATACAAATAAATTCATTCAATTCAAATTATTTCTTTGGCCCAATTATCGATTAGAAGATTTAGCTTGTATGAATCGCTATTGGTTTGATACGAATAATGGCAGTCGTTTCAGTATGTCAAGAATATATATGTATCCACGATTCAGAATTAGTTAATGGTACATTTTATATACATCATGTATCATAGCCGATATATGAAGACAGACAGGTGTACACACACGTTGTGTTACATTACATTCTGACACATGATACTGATTCAATGACGTATCAATTGGACCTAGGAATGAATCAACAGAATCTTCTTAAACCCAAATCATTCTCTTTCGTGGGTCCAGAAATGTACCATCCCTTTCTATGTATTGTATCCGAATCAAATTACAAATTAAATTGGATTTATTAATTCAATTTAAATAGAAAAAGTTATTATATGAATAAATCCAGATTATTGTGTGTACCAGATCGAAATGACTGGCATTATCATTTTATTATTATTCCTGATCGGTAAAATCCATATTTGTGGGAACGAAAGAAAAAAAAAAAGAGAGAAGAATTATTCTTTTTTATGGTAAAAAATTTATTTATCTCGGTTATTCCGCAAGAAGAAAAAGAAAAAAACAAAGGGTCTGTTGAATTTCAAGTATTCAATTTCACCAATAAGATACGGAGACTTACTGCACATTTTGAATTTCACAGAAAAGACTATTTATCTCAGAGAGGTCTGCGAAAAATTCTGGGAAAACGTCAACGGCTGCTGGCTTATTTGTCAAAAAAAAATAGAGTACGTTATAAGGAATTAATTGGTCAGTTGGATATTCGGGAGCCAAAAAATCGTTAATTTGAGGATTCATTTGAATTTTTTGGTTTATTAGATCTTGAATTTTGATGAACTTTGTTTCGTTTTCAACAATTCATGGAATAATGAATCGGGGAAGAAAGCATATGACTGTACCGGCTACAAAAAAAGACCTCATGATAGTCAATATGGGCCCTCACCACCCATCAATGCATGGTGTTCTTCGACTCATTGTTACTCTAGATGGTGAAGATGTTATTGACTGTGAACCTATATTGGGTTATTTACACAGAGGAATGGAAAAAATTGCGGAAAACCGAACAATTATACAATATCTGCCGTATGTAACACGTTGGGATTATTTAGCTACTATGTTCACAGAGGCAATAACGGTAAATGCCCCCGAACAATTGGGAAATATTCAAGTACCTAAAAGAGCCAGTTATATCAGAGTTATTATGCTGGAGCTAAGTCGTATAGCTTCTCATTTGTTATGGCTTGGGCCTTTTATGGCAGATATCGGTGCACAGACTCCTTTCTTCTATATTTTCCGAGAGAGAGAATTGCTATATGATCTATTCGAAGCTGCCACAGGTATGCGAATGATGCATAATTATTTCCGTATCGGAGGAGTAGCTGCTGATCTACCTCACGGATGGATAGATAAATGTTTGGATTTCTGCGATTATTCTTTAACAGGAGTTGTTGAATATCAAAAGCTTATTACGCGGAATCCTATTTTTTTGGAACGAGTTGAAGGAGTGGGCATTATTGGTGGAGAGGAAGCAATAAATTGGGGTTTATCGGGACCAATGCTACGAGCTTCCGGAATCCAATGGATCTTCGTAAAGTTGATCATTATGAGTGTTACGATGAATTCGATTGGGAAGTCCAATGGCAAAAAGAAGGAGACTCATTAGCTCGTTATTTAGTACGAATCAGTGAAATGACGGAATCTATAAAAATTCTTCAACAGGCTCTGGAAGGAATTCCGGGGGGACCCTATGAGAATTAGAAGTACGACGCTTTGATAGAGCAAAGGATTCTGAATGGAACGATTTTGAATACCGATTCATTAGTAAAAAACCTTCTCCCACCTTTGAATTGTTAAAACAAGAACTTTATGTGAGAGTAGAAGCCCCAAAAGGAGAATTAGGAATTTTTCTGATAGGAGATAATAGTGTTTTTCCCTGGAGATGGAAAATTCGTCCACCGGGTTTCATAAATTTGCAAATTATTCCTCAGCTAGTTAAAAGAATGAAATTGGCTGATATCATGACGATACTAGGTAGTATAGATATCATTATGGGAGAAGTTGATCGTTGAAATGATAATTGATACGACAGAAGTACAAGCTATCAATTCTTTTTCCAGATCGGAATCTTTAAAAGAAGGCTATGGCCTTATAGGGACGCTTGTCCCTATTTTTACTCCCGTATCGGGGATCACAATAGGGGTACTCGTGATTGTGTGGTTAGAAAGAGAAATATCCGCAGGGATACAACAACGTATTGGGCCTGAATATGCTGGTCCCTTGGGAATTCTTCAAGCTCTAGCGGATGGGACAAAACTGCTTTTCAAAGAGGATCTTCTCCCATCTAGAGGAGATATTCGTTTATTCAGTATCGGGCCATCCATAGCGGTCATATCAATTCTACTAAGTTATTCAGTAATTCCTTTTGGCTATCGCCTTGTTCTAGCCGATCTCGGTATAGGTGTTTTTTTGTGGATCGCCATTTCCAGTATTGCTCCTATTGGACTTCTTATGTCAGGATATGGATCGAATAATAAATATTTCAGGTGGTCTACGAGCTGCTGCTCAATCTATTAGTTATGAAATACCATTAACTCCATGTGTGTTATCAATATCTCTACGTGTGATTCGTTGCAACATTAACTTTTATTTCTTTCCTTTATTTCTAGGAAAGAGGTTGAATGTATTGAATAGATATCTTGATTTTTTTATTCACCATTTAGGTTGATGAACTAAACGAGATGGTTATATGAGTGAAACAAAACAGCTTATGAATTCGCAGTAAGAAGATTGATTCTCATTCCCTATGTACGAGAGGAAAGTGTAAGTAAAGATAAGCGGTGGAAACTGTTTACCCCAAGATTGGTTGATTAGTCATCATGACTTGAAGCGGGTGCAAAAGATCAACTGTATGGAGTTTCTACAATTGTTATTGTATGCATTATCATATCGGGAATCAATCAAAAATGAGTGGACGGTTAGGAACACCAAGGTACACAAAGGATTCGTCATGGAAATAATGTAAGGTATCAAAAACCAAAGGGATATTTTTGCATAAAAGGAATCATAATGAGGGCTTTAAGTTGGTAGAAATGATCAAGCAGTACTTCCCCATGATTCCGATCCAGAGTATGCTCCTATCCACTGATTAAAGAAATGACTATCGGGAACGAAGTAATCCTTTATTTTTTTTTTGAGAATCCCCTCTTCTGCGAAAGAAGAACAGGAACGAAAGAAATGGAATGCAATAGGAAAAATAAATAGTAATAGATCTTTCTTTATTCTTTCTTTCCTCCATCCCATCCGTATTAATACAGATAGGCTTCTTATCATGATTCATGAAATGAACTAATGTAGAGTGTCTAATTCTTTTTCGTAATCGAAAGATATGGGTAGAAATATCTATTGATACAACGAGTATTTTATTGAAAGATTAAGCTATTACTGAACAAAGATAAATTGTAATATTAATTATAAAATAAATTATGAGAGCAATTCGGAAGCACTTTGAATTTGTTATTATAGCAGACAGAATTCCATTGGTCTAATTAGGGACTCCCTGATGCATCTTTACTCTATTCACTCTCAAAAAATGCCGAGGTAATACTGAATCAGTCCTTAGATTTATTTGTGGCCATCGAGGAGCCGTATGAAGCTGAGGTCTCATGTACGGTTCTGAAATAGCGATGGGAACAGTGATGTTATCATCGACTATGATTATCTAACAGTTCAAGTACAATTGATATAGTTGAGGCACAGTCAAAATATGGGTTTTGGGGATGGAATCTGTGGCGTCAACCCATAGGGTTTATAGTTTTTATAATTTCTTCCCTAGCAGAATGTGAGAGATTACCTTTTGATTTACCAGAAGCAGAAGAAGAATTAGTAGCGGGTTATCAAACCGAATATTCAGGTATCAAATTTGGTTTATTTTACGTTGCTTCTTACCTAAATCTACTAGTTTCTTCATTATTTGTAACAGTTCTTTACTTGGGCGGGTGGAATCTCTCTATTCCGTACATATTCATTCCTGAACTTTTCGGAATAAATAAAACGGGGGGAGTATTTGGAACAACGATTGGTATCCTTATTACATTAGCTAAAGCTTATTTGTTCCTGTTCATTCCTATCACAACAAGATGGACTTTACCTAGGATGAGAATGGACCAACTATTAAATCTTGGATGGAAATTTCTTTTACCCATTTCTCTGGGTAATCTATTATTGACAACTTCTTCCCAACTCCTTTCACTGTAACAGTATATGATACTCTAGATTCATAACCTCCCTTAAGCAAGAGAAAGAAATATCAAATTATTCATGGATAGCCACGATATGTTCCCTATGATGACTGGGTTCATGAATTATGGTCAACAAACAGTACGAGCTGCAAGGTACATTGGTCAAAGTTTCATGATTACCTTATCCCACGCGAATCGTTTACCTATAACTATTCAATATCCTTATGAAAAATCGATCACATCAGAGCGTTTCCGTGGTCGAATCCACTTTGAATTTGATAAATGCATTGCTTGTGAAGTATGTGTTCGTGTATGTCCCATAGATCTACCCGTTGTTGATTGGAGATTGGAAACAGATATTAGAAAGAAACGGTTGCTTAATTATAGTATTGATTTTGGAATCTGTATATTTTGTGGTAACTGCGTCGAGTATTGTCCAACAAACTGTCTATCAATGACTGAAGAATATGAACTTTCCACTTATGATCGTCACGAATTGAATTATAATCAAATTGCTTTGGGTCGGTTACCAATGTCAGTAATTGGGGATTACACAATTCGAACAATTATGAATTCGACTCAAATTAAAATAACCACAGATAAACCCCTTGATTCAATAACGATTACCAATGACTAAGATTCATTTTTGATCTAAAGGAGTGAAGCTTCTTTCATTTTGGTTGGTCAGTAACTACAAATCATAACTATTGATTGGTGAGAATCGCGGCTTGATTTGGATTTAGAATATATGAATATAGTCATGATGATTTCGGAATATCAAACTCCGAACTACTCTTTCGGATACAGAAGTGGAATTAGTCCAATAACTGTATCTACCTCAATCCAGACCCCATTACGATTCAATTAGAAACGTATCATATACAAGAAAAAAACAAGGTAACCTCTTTTTTCCTGGCTGGGTCAGTAAGGTCATGAAATATTTCAACTTTTTTTTATCTCTTATTTTATACATAATGGATTTACCTGGGCCAATACATGATATTCTTTTAGTATTTTTGGGATCAGGTCTTATACTAGGGGGTCTAGGAGTGGTATTACTTACCAATCCCATTTTTTCTGCCTTTTCATTGGATTGGTTCTTGTTTGTATATCCTTATTCCATATTCTATCTAACTCCTATTTTGTAGCTGCTGCACAGCTCCTTATTTACGTGGGAGCTGTAAATGTCTTAATCATATTTGCTGTGATGTTCATGAATGGTTCAGAATATTACAATGATTTCTATCTTTGGACCGTTGGAGATGGGGTCACTTCACTGGTTTGTACAAGTATTCTTTTTTCACTAATTACTACTATTTCAGATACGTCATGGTATGGGATTATTTGGACTACAGGATCAAACCAGATTATAGAGCAGGACCTGATAAGTAATGTTCAACAAATTGGGATTCATTTATCAACAGATTTTTATCTTCCATTTGAACTCATTTCTATAATTCTTTTAGTTGCCTTGATAGGTGCAATTGCTATGGCTCGTCAGTAATAAATACTTAGAATTAGAAATGAATTAGAAATCCAAAATAAAATTAAAATAAATTTAAAATAAAAATAAATAAGGCCTTGTTCTGTCTTCTTGTATTGTTATTACATCCATTTTGCTTCAATTCAATTTATATATTTATTGTTCATATATTAAATTAAAAAGGGTTTTGTTTTAGTTCGATCCATTACCAATACCTTCCTTTGTTCCGTACTTGTTTTATATTCGAGTCAATCAGTGAAATTGTTGTTCATATTGAAATGAATCGAGATTGATGAGGAGTTGGTCAATGATGCTCGAGCATGTACTTATTTTGAGTGCCTATTTATTTTCTATTGGTATTTATGGATTGATCACAAGTCGAAATATGGTTAGAGCACTTATGTGTCTTGAGCTTATACTGAATGCGGTTAATATGAATCTCGTAACGTTTTCTGATTTATTTGATAGTCGACAATTAAAAGGAGACATTTTCTCGATCTTTGTTATAGCTATTGCAGCCGCTGAAGCAGCTATTGGGCCAGCTATTGTTTCGTCGATCCATCGTAACAGAAAATCAACTCGTATCAATCAATCGAACTTGTTGAATAAATAGTCATAATGATATAAAAAAAGACAGATATATATAATATTATATTCACCAATTAAAATTAGCATATATGACTCGTATGACCATGTTTGCTGAAACGTAAGAAATCAAAGTATCTTGGTCCTCTTTCCTAAACAGATCCAGAGGTAAATTGATTCTAAAAAAAAATCAATTCTGGTAAACTACTGATTCATCTGGTATCTACAATATATGATTCATTTACTACCGATTTTACCAGATCGAAAATTGATAACGTTCAAAAAATTGATAGACACAATGTCACATTCAGTAAAGATTTATGATACATGTATAGGATGTACTCAATGTGTACGAGCCTGCCCCACAGATGTATTGGAAATGATACCTTGGGACGGATGTAAAGCTAAGCAAATTGCTCCTGCTCCAAGAACAGAAGACTGTGTAGGTTGTAAGAGATGTGAATCCGCTTGTCCAACAGATTTCTTGAGTGTCCGGGTTTATTTATGGCATGAGACAACTCGCAGCATGGGTCTAGCTTATTGATACGTTCCGTAAAACTCTACTTGAATCCATTTGATTCTTCTTTACCGACAAAAACCCGTACTCGAGAAAATATATTATTTCGAGCGCGGGTTTTTATGGTCAAAGTCTATCTTGTCTTTACCACGAGTTATTTTCCTTGGTTAACAATAATTGTTGTTTTTCCAATATCCGCGGGTTCATCAATTTTCTTTCTCCCTCATAGAGGAAATAAGGTGGTGAGATGGTATACTATATGCATCTGCTTGTTAGAACTCCTTCTAACGACCTATGCATTCTGTTATCATTTCCAATTGGACGATCCATTAATCCAATTGGAGGAGGATTATAAATGGATAAATATTTTGTATTTTCACTGGAGACTCGGGATCGATGGACTTTCCATCGGACCCATTTTACTGACGGGATTCATCACTACTTTAGCTACTTTAGCGGCTTGGCCAGTTACTAGAGATTCGCGATTGTTCCATTTCCTGATGTTAGCAATGTACAGCGGTCAAATAGGATCATTTTCTTCTCGAGACCTTTTACTTTTTTTCATCATGTGGGAGTTAGAATTAATTCCTGTTTACCTACTTTTATCCATGTGGGGAGGTAAGAAACGTCTGTACTCAGCTACAAAGTTCATTTTGTACACTGCGGGGGGTTCCATTTTTCTCTTAATGGGAGTTCCAGGTATGGGTTTATATGGTTCCAATGAACCAACATTAAATTTTGAAACATCAGCTAATCGATCGTATCCCGCGGCATTGGAAATAATATTCTATTTTGGCTTCTTTATTGCTTATGCTGTCAAATCACCGATTATACCCCTACATACATGGTTACCAGATACCCATGGAGAAGCACATTACAGTACATGTATGCTTCTAGCTGGAATTTTATTAAAAATGGGAGCATATGGATTGGTTCGGATCAATATGGAATTATTACCCCATGCTCATTCTATATTTTCTCCCTGGTTGATGATAGTCGGAACGATTCAAATAATCTATGCAGCTTCAACTTCTCCCGGTCAACGCAATTTAAAAAAGCGAATAGCCTATTCCTCCGTATCTCATATGGGTTTCACAATTATCGGAATTGCTTCCATAACTGATATGGGACTCAATGGAGCCATTTTACAAATCATTTCTCATGGATTTATTGGTGCTGCACTCTTTTTCTTGGCAGGAACGAGTTACGATAGAATACGTCTTGTTTATCTCGATGAAATGGGAGGAATAGCTACCCCAATGCCAAAAATATTTACCATGTTAAGTAGCTTCTCGATGGCTTCGCTTGCACTGCCAGGAATGAGTGGTTTTGTTGCAGAATTGGTAGTCTTTTTTGGAATAATTACCAGCCCAAAATACCTTTTAATGCCAAAAATACTAATTACTTTTGTAATGGCAATTGGAATGATATTAACTCCTATTTATTCATTATCTATGTTACGCCAGATGTTCTATGGATACAAACTATTCAATGTTACAAACTCCTACTTTGTGGATTCTGGACCGCGAGAACTATTTGTTTCGATCTGTATCTTTCTACCCGTAATAGGTATCGGTATTTATCCCGATTTCGTTCTCTCACTATCAGTTGAGAAGGTAGAAGCTATTCTATCTAATTACTTTCATAAATAGTTTTCATAAATAAGAAATAAAGTCAAATAATCCTGTGATTTACAAAATCGGTCGCTGTACACTGAAAAAAAAAAATGAAGTGAATTGGAATTGTAATCAGATACATCTGGAGTTTTTGAGAACCATTTGAATTACTACTTGATTCAAATGGTTCTCAAAAACTCACACTAATTTTCGTTATATATTGGAGATTGATGTTCCCATGTATTCTTCAAGTCCCTTCTTCAATTCGCTGTTAATGTGAATGAACCATAACTATGTAGTCCTATTCCTAATAGATTGACCCCAAAATAGCATATCCAAATTATAAGAAATCCGATAGAAGCTACAATTGCCGAATTAACACCTTGCAAACTTTGATTTGTTCTAGTATGTAAATAAATCGCGAATATGGTCCAAGTAATAAATGCCCAAGTTTCCTTGGGGTCCCAATTCCAATAAGACCCCCATGCCTCATTAGCCCATACTGCTCCCGAAAGAATACCTATGGTTGAAAAGATAAACCCTAGACTAATGACACGATAACTCCAATGATCCAATCGCCGAGTCAATCGATACCTGTGATAATTTCTAAATGAAGGAAAAGAAGTGTTTTGTAAAACACTTCTTTTCTCATTCAAGTATTGGATCTCACCAAAGGAAAATGTCCCAATTAATAAATGATTGGTTTTAACAACAATATCTGTGTTTTTCGAAATGTGATGACTAGAAAAGCTACTGATAATAACGCTCCACATAAAAGAGCTGCATAGCTCAATAACATCATACTTACGTGCATCATTAACCACTGGGATTGTAGGGCGGGTACTAATATTGCGGATTGATGCATTTCAGTTAAAAGACCTGAAGTGGCAAAGCCTTGGGTAAAAATAGCACTTGGCCCAGTTATTGCGCTTAAATTATTTTTATGGTTCCCCACTTTAGGAACCATATGAATAATGGAGAAACTCCATGAAAGGAACATTAATGATTCATATAAATCACTTAACGGGAAATGTCTCAAATAAATCCAACGAGTTATTAATAATCCTGTTATACAGAAAAAAGTAGCTATAATGCCTTTTTCTGATGAATCACATATTCCTACGATTTGATGGACTAATAAATCCATCAAATGAATCGTAATAACAATTGAAATGATCGAAAAAGATATGTGAGTTAATATATGTTCTAAAGTCGCAAATATCATAAAAAATTATTTTGTAAAAAAAAAAAGGGGGGGTGTGTGTTCCTCAATTATGGAATGGAAATAAGGAAAGGAATTGAATTCCTTATAAGATAGGATTTATCTTGCCCCTTTTAGGGGATGCCGCCACTCGGATTCGAACCGAGATGCTCTAGCACTGCTTCCTAAGAGCAGCGTGTCTACCGATTTCACCATGGCGGCTTGATCGAAATAATAATAGCCCATACTATGTTCAATCGTCGAGATTGATGGATTCAATCCAATCGATCTTAGGAAAGATTAGAATCGATGAATCAAAAAACTCGTTCAAATAAATATTTGAACGTTCAATAATACTTAACTTAGTATAGTGGTATGGTGTCAGTTTTAACAATCATTTTCACGGAGTATAAGTCCCCCTGGACCAGTTGGAACTAGAGGGTTATGTCCTCAGTCGAGGTATACAACTAAAAATTGTCCTTTTTTTTCTATCTCATTTTTTTTTTATGATTCATTTCTCATTTATCTCATTTCATGGATCCGACATAAAAATGAGATTTTTGTTATTGTGAAAGCGAATTGATGGGGAAAGTTACAATCCCCATCTCGCAAATTATAAAAATCTAATAGAATACCATTCTAGAATACTATAAGGAATGAAAAGTGAAACCTTTATCTTCTATCTAATGACTTCTTTTTTTTTTTTTCAAACAAAACAAAACGGAAATCAATCGTTTTTAGAACTCAATTAGACAGGCGAATTATTATTCTACATACCACAACATCCAGTTCTATCTCATATTGATGAGTTCCAAAATTCGTTAATGTAAAATGTAAATTATTCATCTTCTAAATCATCCAATTCATCGAGTCATGTCGATTCATTCAGATTATTCCGCGGCTTTATTACTTGTTTGTTGCACAAAAAAACTTTTTGAATGCCCGGTAGAAATAGATTTAGCTAAGGATAAAGCTTTTATCGCGGCCCAATATCCCTTTCTCTTCCAAATATTTTTGCGAATACGCTTTTTTGACATAGAAGTACGTTTCTTTGGAACTGCCATTTTAAAAGAAAGAGGTTTCTCATTTTTATAGTTGGATGTGAAAGACATGTATTGTATTGTTCAAAATAAATCGTTCTTTCTATCCATTATCTATATCTATTCCATAGTGGATACTTCCTTCATAACATAAAAAATACAGATATGTGCGCATCACATATAGTATAACTAGGGATGAAAAAAAAAAAAGGGTTCCAATTTATATCTCAGTCTATTTATATATCGTCATGTTACATTTAATAAATCAAATCAAAAAACTTAAGAACCCATACATTTTACCCTTACCTAATTTAAGAAAACAATAATATAAAATTTTTTCGATTAATTGATCAAACTCGAGAATGGAGTACCCATAATTTAAATTCAAATGAGATCATGTAGTTAATCTCTTAAACGATACATTACTTGATAAAGGTCATTTTAGTAATTTATTATTTCAGCTCTATGCGAAATGACGAGTATCGTAGGATTTTCCATAAAATATGTTTGTTTTATTTGACTAGAAGCCAATCAATCAGTTCCAGAATGAATTAGTCAATGACTCCAAATAAACTAACTAAAATAACTAGGTGTTATTTTATTAGGTCGAGTTATTGGTGGATCCTATAATTCATATCAGAATCAAGTACTATTTTGGTGTAATTCTTTTTCCTTATTACTATATGGATATAAATCACCGTAATAGTGGAATGATTGAAAATCTCATATTCTGTATCTCAATAAATATCTTAGTTAATCACTAGGTAGTCATTTTTAAGCAGTAACTTGGTTATTTGAACAATTGTAACTTCTTGATTTGAATTTTTCAAATATCTGGGAAAGAATCAGAATAATGAAGAATTCAAAATAATATTTGAGTTTTTATATCTTGATTTTTTTATTTATTTGATTATTGCTCTTTACAAAAAAGATAAGAGCTGGTGAATCGGAAAAATTAATAAGAATAAAAAAAAAAAGTTTGATTTGATTATGCAACCCATATATCAATATGCATGGATCATACCTTTCGTTCCACTTCCAGTTACTATGTCAATAGGATTGGGACTTCTGCTTGTTCCGACCGCAACAAAAAATCTTCGTCGTATGTGGGCTTTTCCCAGTGTTTCATTGCTAAGTATAGTTATGGTTTTTTCGGCCGATCTGTCTGTTCAACAAATAGATGGCAGTTCCATCTATCAATATCTATGGTCTTGGACCATCAATAATGATTTTTCCTTAGAGTTCGGACACTTGATCGACCCACTTACTTCTATTATGTCAATACTAATCACTACTGTCGGAATCATGGTTCTTATTTATAGTGACAAGTATATGTCTCATGATCAAGGATATTTGAGATTTTTGCTTATATGAGTTTTTCCAATACTTCCATGTTGGGATTAGTTACTAGTTCCAATTTGATACAAATTTATATTTTTTGGGAACTCGTGGGAATGTGTTCGTATCTATTAATAGGTTTTTGGTTCACACGACCAATCGCAGCAAATGCCTGTCAAAAAGCATTTGTAACTAATCGTGTAGGGGATTTTGGTTTATTATTAGGAATCTTAGGTCTTTATTGGATAACAGGTAGTTTCGAATTTCGGGATTTGTTCGAAATCTTCAATAACAGATGCATAATAATGGAGTTAATTCTTTATTTGCTACTCTGTGTGCTTCCCTATTATTCGCTGGTGCAATTGCTAAATCTGCGCAATTTCCCCTTCATGTATGGTTACCTGATGCCATGGAGGGACCCACCCCTATTTCGGCTCTTATACATGCTGCTACTATGGTAGCAGCGGAATTTTTCTTGTCGCTCGACTTATGCCTCTT
>NW_027518951.1:0-2500 GCF_043159265.1 Tasmannia lanceolata | reverse complement strand
CAAAAATGGTGATATTGTTCCTCCATTGATCAAGAATTTCGATCTTTGGGAAGTATCATGATCATCCAATAAGAAGGGTTTCAATTTATTCAAATGAACGATTTGAACACCTATTGATTCTAACAACTGATTGCAGAGTTGATCATTCGGACCTTTCAATTCATAGATGTGGATCTCGGACCTATGAATGGGGATATTCCCGATACTCGCAAAGAAAAAAGGAAGTAACTTAGACAAAAAGAGAAGTGACTTGGACAAAAAGAGAAGTGACTTGGACAAAAAGAAACGAAGTGACTTAGACAAATCTTGTTTGTCGATAACCTCGGACCAATCAATCGAATATTGATTAATACGTAATCGATCGAAGACTACTTGAAAACGGTGCTTCTGTTCAGAAACGAAATGTTCCAAATGTTCCTGGAAGTTCTTGCTCCCATTGGACCATTTGTATCTATATGCATCAGGATCCCGATTCATGGATCTCTCGGTTCGAGAAATAAGAGGATCGAACCATTTCTTCTGACTCTTTTTCAAATTCGATAAATGTGGGTTGATCGTATATTTGATTATAGTTAGATGATTCAGAGTATCATTTCCTATTTGATCCCTTTGAATTCCATATTCAAAGTTGCGATCGGATCTATTCATTAAAAAGAATCGATTCGATACATTTCTTATGTACCCATAGGTGCTATATTGGATTTGAATCCAATTTCGGATCAATCTATATTGATTGACCGCCTCCATTATGTTGTTGCTAGCAAATACCACTATTTTGGGTTTTGGATCTTCCAAATCATTCCCGCAGGAGATCCGGACCGATTTTTTTCTGATCCTTCGATAAAAAGATTCATTCTCTTCATAAAAAATAGGAGGTAGAACCAATAAAGATTTCTTTTTCGATTCATCCCTGGAGTTGAATACCTCATTCAAGAATTTTTTTTGATCCAATCCGTAGGAATCAATAGAAAAGGCAAATCCCTTATGATACACCAGATCCGGCTCGGTTATTGATAGAGTGAATAGATCCGCCATTTCTTGAAATCTCTCTTCTGATTCAAAATCGTGGTGTAACGTGTATCCCCCTTTGTTCCGGTCATGGAATAGATGAAATAAATCAAAAAATGGATTTTTGTTCAAGAATGAAATCTTATTGGAACTGTCCATATCCGGTTCATCCTTCGGAACCATAGCACATCCCGGATCTAATGAAATAGGATGAATTGAGACGGTATTTTGTAAATACGTAATTATCTTGAATATATCAACCATTTCTTTATTTTCCGATCGCCTGGATCGGACAAAAGAAACATCTTGTTGTTTCTTCAACAATTTCTGATCTCTAGTGGACCTCTCAGTAGGATTCGAACCCAGATTAAGTTCTGACCCTCTGTCAGAGAAAAAAGAACGAATTGATCTTGTAGGATTCCCAAGAAATTCGTCGATTTCTTCCGGAAGCAGATGATTATTCATCTGCTTCTCACGTTCCGTGAATAGCCGGGACATTGAGGAATATCCAGAAAGGCATTTCGGGAATCGATCTGATTCTATCTCTGTTCGTTCCGTTTGAAGAAAGGAAGGATCCCAAAGAATCGATCTTTCTTTTAGTTGCTGAATCTCTGTTTGATTGATCAATGTGTGATATTCCGAATCCTCATTACTAATGGAATCGAAATGATCTCTGGATTGATCAGAAGATCCTTTCAATTGGCTAGAATCCGTTACTTGAACGAAAATAGATCTTGTGGAATCATATTGAATATTTGACGATACATTCTGTACCTTGCTAAAAAACCGATCCTTGTTTACCAACCACACATTGTCTAACCAAATCAAATTCTCTCTCGATACCTTCCTCAAAAAATCCGATTCGTGCTGATTCTTCCCCCAACTAACGAAGAGATCTTGGCGGAATTGCCACATATGAAATTGAGCACAATTTTGTAAAGAAATACCCCACTTGTTTCTCGAGAAGAGATGGGAAACATGCTCAATATCATTTGATTGAATAGTTGCCTCAGCTCCTTGTTGTTTGAAGAAACCCTCCACTTCAATTGGTCTTTTTTCACGAAAAGCAGACATGAGATAACAAATCAAGTGTTTCACTAAGATTTCGAATAGCTGTCCCGAATTCAAGTTGATTATGTTTCGCTTCTTCCTCGGAGAAAGACGATCAAAGAATTCCCGATCATGGTCCTTGCGGATCGGATCATCCGTATAGGATACAAAAAGAAACTCCAGATATTTTATATCTTTCTCTCTGAATGAGATCTCAATTTCAGCTACGGTTTCATTAGATATCTTACAACTAGAATCCCTCTTTTTTACGATCCGGTTCCTCCACCACCGCGAACCCCAGTTAGATTCAGGCATGATACACTTTTGAGTTATTGGGAGAACCCAAGTACTCTCTTTCGGATCCATGAAACAACTCTCAGAGATCTTTTTCCCTTTTGGAAGATACAGGAGCGAAACAATCAACCTATTGATATTGGAAGAC
>NW_027518950.1:72500-75000 GCF_043159265.1 Tasmannia lanceolata | reverse complement strand
TTGGCAAGGCTAGGCATATAGAGAGGAATGGACCACGGTTGCCAAGGTTGCGCAAGTTTTGGGCATTTTTTGCCCGGATATGCCCAAGTATGCCCCGATAGGCCCGTTACGCCCCGGTATGAACGCGTATGCCCGGATTGACTCGGTATGCCTTGGGATACATGCGTATGCCCCGATAGGCTTGGTACGCCCCGATATGCGCACGTGTGCCCCAGTAGGGCTCGGTATGCCCCGGTATGTACGCGTGTGCCCCGATAGGCCCGGTATGCCCCGATATGCACACGTGTGCCCCAATAGGGGTCGGTATGCCCCGGTAGGTACGCGTGTGCCCCGTAATGCACGTTTCGCAGATCTCCCCGCATGTCCCGCCCCTATATGTAATACTTACTTACTTACTTTCTTTCTTGCTTGCTTGCTTGCTTGCAATGGTTGGGAGTGCCCGGCATGCCCCGCTGCAGAGACCAAGGGCGCAATGACTTGGCACCGCGGATGCCGGGACTCCGGCACTTCCCGTGGCACTGATGGTTGGTTCCAAAGACAAAAGGCCGTGCAAGGCCACCGCACCGCGGATGATTTTGCTCGTGCTGGCGCCGTTGTGTGGCCAAAGAACATGCGCGAATGCTCGTGTCGGAAGGGTTGGTGTCCTGGCCCCGCGGGTGTCACGAATGCTCGGTTGCGAAGACCATGGGACCAGAGCCATGGCACGTCGGATGATGGCTCCAGCTGGCGCCCCGGCACTTTCTGTGGCATTGATGCTCGGTTTCAAAGACAAACGTGCGCAGGGCCAGGGGACCGCGGATGACTGCTCGTGCTGGCCCCGTTGGGCGGCATTGATGGTCGGTTGCAAAGAAAATGCGCGATTGCTCGTGTCGGGGCCTGGCAAGCCAAGGCCAAGCGAGCCATGGCAACGCGGATGATGGCTCCAGCTGGCGCCCCGGCACTTTCTGTGGCATTGATGCTCGGTTTCGAAGACAAACGTGCGCAGGGCCAGGGGACCGCGGAGGACTGCTCGTGCTGGCCCCGTTGGGCGGCATTGATGGTGTGTTGCAGAGAGCATGTGCGATTGCAAGTGTCGGCCGGGTTTGGGTTCCCTTGGGCTTTCGGGTGCCTTGGACGCTGTCTTGCGAAGACCATGGGCACAAGGCCCCGTCCTGGCCCCTTGTTCGATTCGCTCTCGTCTTGCGCTTGCTTCCAAGGTCCTCCATGACCTTCCCCATGGCCTTGCTAGATCCCCCCCATGACGCATGACCTCTGTCCGTTGATTGGTTTTGAGTGCACACCATGCCCGGCTTGGCACCGTGTTGTCGCGTGAGTGGCATTTGGATCGTGCATGCTGGTGGGCTACCTGCCAATGCGCACAAGCCTTGCACACTAGCCTTGCGCACGAGCCTTGCACAAAAGCCTTGGACACAAGCCTTGCGCACAAGCCATGCGCACAAGCCTTGGACGCTAGCCTTGCACACAAGCCATGCATACAAGCCTTGCTCACAAGCCTTGGGCACTGGCCCATCGCAGTAGCCTTGCACACAAGCCTTGCGCACTAGCTTTGGGCACGAGCCTTGCGCACTTGCCTTGGGCACTAGCCTTGCACACAACCCTTGGGAACTAGCCTTGCGCACCAGCCTTGCCCACAAGCCTTGCACACCAGCCTTGCACACTAGCCTTGCATACAAGCCTTGCACACTAGCCTTGCACACAGGCCATGCTCACTAGCCTTGGGCACTAGCCTTGCACACAGACCTTGGGCACTAGCCTTGCGCACTAGCCTTGCCCACGAGCCTTGCACACTAGCCTTGCACGCAGGCCTTGCACGCTAGGCATGCTTGGGCCAGCAGCTCCCGCATCAAGTCGGCGGGTGTAGGCACGGTTGGGCGCAGATCCCGCATCGCCTCGTCGCGTCTGGGCGCAAACCCGTCGCGTCTCGTTGCGTCTTCAGAAGTCGTCGCTAACAGCACCTTTGGTTGCCACTGGTGGTTAGGCGGGTTGGTTGCGCAAACCCTATAGGAGGGTGGCATGCTGCGGGGCGCTGGAATGCGCAGGCTTAGGGCGTTTTTGCCCGGATAGGCACTGGAATGTGCTGGTTTTGGGCGTTTTTGCCTGGATAGGCTAAGGAATGGGCATGCTTTGGGCGTTTTCCCCGGATAGGCACTGGAATGGGCTGGTTTTGGGCGTTTTTGCCTGGATAGGCTAACGAATGGGGCATGCTTTGGGCGTTTTTGCCCGGGTAGGCACTGGAATGCCTGGCCTTGGCTGGGCATTGCTGGGTTGGGCTCCCTTGGCCTTTCAGGCGCCTTGGATGCTGTCTTGTGAAGACCATGGGCACAAGGCCATGGCATATAGTGGGGAATGGACCATGGTTGCCAAGGTTAGGCAATATAGAGGGCGGTGGGCGAGTAGGCCATGGCGTCACTTGTTTGCCCGTGTTTGCTCCCTTTGTGCGTTGTTTGGTTTTGGGAGCACACCTACCTTGCTAGGCTCGGCGGCTTACCCCTGCCCTTGT
>NW_027518950.1:60000-62500 GCF_043159265.1 Tasmannia lanceolata | reverse complement strand
CACACAGGCCTTGCACACTAGGCATGCTTGGGCGAGCTGATCCCGCATCAAGTCGACGGGTCTAGGCATTCTTGGGCGCAGATCCCGCATCGTCTCGTCGCGTCTGGGCGCAAACACGTCGCGTCTCGTTGCGTCTTCAGAAGTCGTCGCTAACAGCACCTTTGGTTGCCACTGGTGGTTAGGCTGGTTGGTTGCGCAAACCCTATAGGAGGGTGGCATGCTGGTGGGCGTTTTTGCCCGGATAGGCACTAGAATGTGCAGATTTTGGGCGTTTTTGCCTGGATAGGCTAAGGAATGGGCATGCTTTGGGCGTTTTTGCCCGGATAGGCACCGGAATGCTTGGCCTTGGCTTGTCCTAGCAAGGCATTGCTGGGTTGGGCTCCCTTGGCCTTTTGGGCGCCTTGGACGATGTCTTGCGAAGACCATGGGCACAAGGCCATGGCATATGGTGAGGAAAGGACCACGGTTGCCAAGGTTAGGCACCGGAATGCTTGGCCTTGGCTTGCCAAAGCAGGGCATTGCTGGGTTGGGCTCCCTTGGCCTTCCGGGCGCCTTGGACACTGTCTTGGGAAGACCATGGGCACAAGGCCATGGCATATGGTGGGGAATGGACCACGGTTGCCAAGGCTAGGCATATAGAGAGGAATTGCATTTTTGCCCGGATAGGCACCGGAATGCTTGGCCTTGGCTTGCCATAGCAGGGCATTGCTGGGTTGGGCTCCCTTGGCCTTCCGGGGGCCTTGGACGCTGTCTTGGGAAGACCATGGGCACAAGGCCATGGCATATAGTGAGGAATGGACCACGGTTGGCAAGGCTAGGCATATAGAGAGGAATGGACCACGGTTGCCAAGGTTGCGCAAGTTTTGGGCATTTTTTGCCCGGATATGCCCAAGTATGCCCCGATAGGCCCGTTACGCCCCGGTATGAACGCGTATGCCCGGATTGACTCGGTATGCCTTGGGATACATGCGTATGCCCCGATAGGCTTGGTACGCCCCGATATGCGCACGTGTGCCCCAGTAGGGCTCGGTATGCCCCGGTATGTACGCGTGTGCCCCGATAGGCCCGGTATGCCCCGATATGCACACGTGTGCCCCAATAGGGGTCGGTATGCCCCGGTAGGTACGCGTGTGCCCCGTAATGCACGTTTCGCAGATCTCCCCGCATGTCCCGCCCCTATATGTAATACTTACTTACTTACTTACTTTCTTTCTTGCTTGCTTGCTTGCTTGCAATGGTTGGGAGTGCCCGGCATGCCCCGCTGCAGAGACCAAGGGCGCAATCACTTGGCACCGCGGATGCCGGGACTCCGGCACTTCCCGTGGCACTGATGGTTGGTTCCAAAGACAAAAGGCCGTGCAAGGCCACCGCACCGCGGATGATTTTGCTCGTGCTGGCGCCGTTGTGTGGCCAAAGAACATGCGCGAATGCTCGTGTCGGAAGGGTTGGTGTCCTGGCCCCGCGGGTGTCACGAATGCTCGGTTGCGAAGACCATGGGACCAGAGCCATGGCACGTCGGATGATGGCTCCAGCTGGCGCCCCGGCACTTTCTGTGGCATTGATGCTCGGTTTCAAAGACAAACGTGCGCAGGGCCAGGGGACCGCGGATGACTGCTCGTGCTGGCCCCGTTGGGCGGCATTGATGGTCGGTTGCAAAGAAAATGCGTGATTGCTCGTGTCGGGGCCTGGCAAGCCAAGGCCAAGCGAGTCATGGCAACGCGGATGATGGCTCCAGCTGGCGCCCCGGCACTTTCTGTGGCATTGATGCTCGGTTTCGAAGACAAACGTGCGCAGGGCCAGGGGACCGCGGAGGACTGCTCGTGCTGGCCCCGTTGGGCGGCATTGATGGTGTGTTGCAGAGAGCATGTGCGATTGCAAGTGTCGGCCGGGTTTGGGTTCCCTTGGGCTTTCGGGTGCCTTGGACGCTGTCTTGCGAAGACCATGGGCACAAGGCCCCGTCCTGGCCCCTTGTTCGATTCGCTCTCGTCTTGCGCTTGCTTCCAAGGTCCTCCATGACCTTCCCCATGGCCTTGCTAGATCCCCCCCATGACGCATGACCTCTGTCCGTTGATTGGTTTTGAGTGCACACCATGCCCGGCTTGGCACCGTGTTGTCGCGTGAGTGGCATTTGGATCGTGCATGCTGGTGGGCTACCTGCCAATGCGCACAAGCCTTGCACACTAGCCTTGCGCACGAGCCTTGCACAAAAGCCTTGGACACAAGCCTTGCGCACAAGCCATGCGCACAAGCCTTGGACGCTAGCCTTGCACACAAGCCATGCATACAAGCCTTGCTCACAAGCCTTGGGCACTGGCCCATCGCAGTAGCCTTGCACACAAGCCTTGCGCACTAGCTTTGGGCACGAGCCTTGCGCACTTGCCTTGGGCACTAGCCTTGCACACAACCCTTGGGAACTAGCCTTGCGCACCAGCCTTGCCCACAAGCCTTGCACACCAGCCTTGCACACTAGCCTTGCATACAAGCCTTGCACACTAGCCTT
>NW_027518950.1:37500-40000 GCF_043159265.1 Tasmannia lanceolata | reverse complement strand
GGGTTGGGCTCCCTTGGCCTTTTGGGCGCCTTGGACGATGTCTTGCGAAGACCATGGGCACAAGGCCATGGCATATGGTGAGGAAAGGACCACGGTTGCCAAGGTTAGGCACCGGAATGCTTGGCCTTGGCTTGCCCTAGCAGGGCATTGCTGGGTTGGGCTCCCTTGGCCTTTTGGGCGCCTTGGACGATGTCTTGCGAAGACCATGGGCACAAGGCCATGGCATATGGTGAGGAAAGGACCACGGTTGCCAAGGTTAGGCACCGGAATGCTTGGCCTTGGCTTGCCAAAGCAGGGCATTGCTGGGTTGGGCTCCCTTGGCCTTCCGGGCGCCTTGGACACTGTCTTGGGAAGACCATGGGCACAAGGCCATGGCATATGGTGGGGAATGGACCACGGTTGCCAAGGCTAGGCATATAGAGAGGAATCGCATTTTTGCCCGGATAGGCACCGGAATGCTTGGCCTTGGCTTGCCATAGCAGGGCATTGCTGGGTTGGGCTCCCTTGGCCTTCCGGGGGCCTTGGACGCTGTCTTGGGAAGACCATGGGCACAAGGCCATGGCATATAGTGAGGAATGGACCACGGTTGGCAAGGCTAGGCATATAGAGAGGAATGGACCACGGTTGCCAAGGTTGCGCAAGTTTTGGGCATTTTTTGCCCGGATATGCCCAAGTATGCCCCGATAGGCCCGTTACGCCCCGGTATGAACGCGTATGCCCGGATAGACTCGGTATGCCTTGGGATACATGCGTATGCCCCGATAGGCTTGGTACGCCCCGATATGCGCACGTGTGCCCCAGTAGGGCTCGGTATGCCCCGGTATGTACGCGTGTGCCCCGATAGGCCCGGTATGCCCCGATATGCACACGTGTGCCCCAATAGGGGTCGGTATGCCCCGGTAGGTACGCGTGTGCCCCGTAATGCACGTTTCGCAGATCTCCCCGCATGTCCCGCCCCTATATGTAATACTTACTTACTTACTTACTTTCTTTCTTGCTTGCTTGCTTGCTTGCAATGGTTGGGAGTGCCCGGCATGCCCCGCTGCAGAGACCAAGGGCGCAATGACTTGGCACCGCGGATGCCGGGACTCCGGCACTTCCCGTGGCACTGATGGTTGGTTCCAAAGACAAAAGGCCGTGCAAGGCCACCGCACCGCGGATGATTTTGCTCGTGCTGGCGCCGTTGTGTGGCCAAAGAACATGCGCGAATGCTCGTGTCGGAAGGGTTGGTGTCCTGGCCCCGCGGGTGTCACGAATGCTCGGTTGCGAAGACCATGGGACCAGAGCCATGGCACGTCGGATGATGGCTCCAGCTGGCGCCCCGGCACTTTCTGTGGCATTGATGCTCGGTTTCAAAGACAAACGTGCGCAGGGCCAGGGGACCGCGGATGACTGCTCGTGCTGGCCCCGTTGGGCGGCATTGATGGTCGGTTGCAAAGAAAATGCGCGATTGCTCGTGTCGGGGCCTGGCAAGCCAAGGCCAAGCGAGCCATGGCAACGCGGATGATGGCTCCAGCTGGCGCCCCGGCACTTTCTGTGGCATTGATGCTCGGTTTCGAAGACAAACGTGCGCAGGGCCAGGGGACCGCGGAGGACTGCTCGTGCTGGCCCCGTTGGGCGGCATTGATGGTGTGTTGCAGAGAGCATGTGCGATTGCAAGTGTCGGCCGGGTTTGGGTTCCCTTGGGCTTTCGGGTGCCTTGGACGCTGTCTTGCGAAGACCATGGGCACAAGGCCCCGTCCTGGCCCCTTGTTCGATTCGCTCTCGTCTTGCGCTTGCTTCCAAGGTCCTCCATGACCTTCCCCATGGCCTTGCTAGATCCCCCCCATGACGCATGACCTCTGTCCGTTGATTGGTTTTGAGTGCACACCATGCCCGGCTTGGCACCGTGTTGTCGCGTGAGTGGCATTTGGATCGTGCATGCTGGTGGGCTACCTGCCAATGCGCACAAGCCTTGCACACTAGCCTTGCGCACGAGCCTTGCACAAAAGCCTTGGACACAAGCCTTGCGCACAAGCCATGCGCACAAGCCTTGGACGCTAGCCTTGCACACAAGCCATGCATACAAGCCTTGCTCACAAGCCTTGGGCACTGGCCCATCGCAGTAGCCTTGCACACAAGCCTTGCGCACTAGCTTTGGGCACGAGCCTTGCGCACTTGCCTTGGGCACTAGCCTTGCACACAACCCTTGGGAACTAGCCTTGCGCACCAGCCTTGCCCACAAGCCTTGCACACCAGCCTTGCACACTAGCCTTGATACAAGCCTTGCACACTAGCCTTGCACACAGGCCATGCTCACTAGCCTTGGGCACTAGCCTTGCACACAGACCTTGGGCACTAGCCTTGCGCACTAGCCTTGCCCACGAGCCTTGCACACTAGCCTTGCACGCAGGCCTTGCACGCTAGGCATGCTTGGGCCAGCAGCTCCCGCATCAAGTCGGCGGGTGTAGGCACGGTTGGGCGCAGATCCCGCATCGCCTCGTCGCGTCTGGGCGCAAAC
>NW_027518950.1:22500-27500 GCF_043159265.1 Tasmannia lanceolata | reverse complement strand
TGCGCAGGGCCAGGGGACCGCGGATGACTGCTCGTGCTGGCCCCGTTGGGCGGCATTGATGGTCGGTTGCAAAGAAAATGCGCGATTGCTCGTGTCGGGGCCTGGCAAGCCAAGGCCAAGCGAGCCATGGCAACGCGGATGATGGCTCCAGCTGGCGCCCCGGCACTTTCTGTGGCATTGATGCTCGGTTTCGAAGACAAACGTGCGCAGGGCCAGGGGACCGCGGAGGACTGCTCGTGCTGGCCCCGTTGGGCGGCATTGATGGTGTGTTGCAGAGAGCATGTGCGATTGCAAGTGTCGGCCGGGTTTGGGTTCCCTTGGGCTTTCGGGTGCCTTGGACGCTGTCTTGCGAAGACCATGGGCACAAGGCCCCGTCCTGGCCCCTTGTTCGATTCGCTCTCGTCTTGCGCTTGCTTCCAAGGTCCTCCATGACCTTCCCCATGGCCTTGCTAGATCCCCCCCATGACGCATGACCTCTGTCCGTTGATTGGTTTTGAGTGCACACCATGCCCGGCTTGGCACCGTGTTGTCGCGTGAGTGGCATTTGGATCGTGCATGCTGGTGGGCTACCTGCCAATGCGCACAAGCCTTGCACACTAGCCTTGCGCACGAGCCTTGCACAAAAGCCTTGGACACAAGCCTTGCGCACAAGCCATGCGCACAAGCCTTGGACGCTAGCCTTGCACACAAGCCATGCATACAAGCCTTGCTCACAAGCCTTGGGCACTGGCCCATCGCAGTAGCCTTGCACACAAGCCTTGCGCACTAGCTTTGGGCACGAGCCTTGCGCACTTGCCTTGGGCACTAGCCTTGCACACAACCCTTGGGAACTAGCCTTGCGCACCAGCCTTGCCCACAAGCCTTGCACACCAGCCTTGCACACTAGCCTTGCATACAAGCCTTGCACACTAGCCTTGCACACAGGCCATGCTCACTAGCCTTGGGCACTAGCCTTGCACACAGACCTTGGGCACTAGCCTTGCGCACTAGCCTTGCCCACGAGCCTTGCACACTAGCCTTGCACGCAGGCCTTGCACGCTAGGCATGCTTGGGCCAGCAGCTCCCGCATCAAGTCGGCGGGTGTAGGCACGGTTGGGCGCAGATCCCGCATCGCCTCGTCGCGTCTGGGCGCAAACCCGTCGCGTCTCGTTGCGTCTTCAGAAGTCGTCGCTAACAGCACCTTTGGTTGCCACTGGTGGTTAGGCGGGTTGGTTGCGCAAACCCTATAGGAGGGTGGCATGCTGCGGGGCGCTGGAATGCGCAGGCTTAGGGCGTTTTTGCCCGGATAGGCACTGGAATGTGCTGGTTTTGGGCGTTTTTGCCTGGATAGGCTAAGGAATGGGCATGCTTTGGGCGTTTTCCCCGGATAGGCACTGGAATGGGCTGGTTTTGGGCGTTTTTGCCTGGATAGGCTAACGAATGGGGCATGCTTTGGGCGTTTTTGCCCGGGTAGGCACTGGAATGCCTGGCCTTGGCTGGGCATTGCTGGGTTGGGCTCCCTTGGCCTTTCAGGCGCCTTGGATGCTGTCTTGTGAAGACCATGGGCACAAGGCCATGGCATATAGTGGGGAATGGACCATGGTTGCCAAGGTTAGGCAATATAGAGGGCGGTGGGCGAGTAGGCCATGGCGTCACTTGTTTGCCCGTGTTTGCTCCCTTTGTGCGTTGTTTGGTTTTGGGAGCACACCTACCTTGCTAGGCTCGGCGGCTTACCCCTGCCCTTGTGGGTACTGGGTTGCACGTCTGTTTGCAACCCTATGGCTTGGTTGCTGCTGGCTTGGTTGGGTAGTTTGCCTCCGCCAATGCGCACAAGGGTTCCTTTTCTTCGTACCTGTGAGCTTACCTCCCTTGTTCGATTTGCTTTTGTATTGCGCTTTCTTACAGGGTCTCTCCAATGAGCTTCCCCCCCCCATCTTTGTCCTGGGCCTTTTGCTAGATCTCTCCCCTTCCCCCATTCCATTCGCCATCGTTGGCTTGCCTCAACCGTGGGGGTCTCCACTCTTGGCTTGGTCTTCGCTCGCATTCTCTTTGGCACGGAATTCCTCGTCCCGTGTGTCCCTTCCCCCTTCCCCTCTAACTTCCGCGCACAGCGGGTCGCCTAGCAGTGCCATTTCAGGCCCCATTGCTAATAGCAGTTGGGTCGGGGAGACATTGTTTGGCAGGCACCGTGTTGGCGCGTGAGTGGCATTTGGATCGTGCATGCTGGTGGGCTACCTGCCATTGCGCAGCTGACCACCCCGTTCATGGCCTACTCAATTCAAGCTCGATGCCTTACTCGGCTCGCATTATGGTGCCTGTGCTTGTTACCCATTTTATTGGCGGATGACTGCTCGTGCTGGCCCCGTTGGGCGGCATTGATGGTCGGTTGCAAAGAAAATGCGCGATTGCTCGTGTCGGGGCCCGGCAAGCCAAGGCCAAGCGAGCCATGGCACGTCGGATGATGGCTCCAGCTGGCGCCCCGGCACTTTCTGTGGCATTGATGCTCGGTTTCAAAGACAAACGTGCGCAGGGCCAGGGGACCGCGGATGACTGCTCGTGCTGGCCCCGTTGGGCGGCATTGATGGTCGGTTGCAAAGAAAATGCGCGATTGCTCGTGTCGGGGCCTGGCAAGCCAAGGCCAAGCGAGCCATGGCAACGCGGATGATGGCTCGCTAGTGCTGGCGCCGTGCACAGTGGCCTCGCACACTCGCCCTGCACGCTTCCCTTGCACGCAGCCTTGCACACTAGCCTCGCATGCGAGCCTTGCACCCTAGCCATGCAAACTAGCCTTGCACGGTAGCCATGCACACAAGCCGTGCACATTAGCCATGCGCACAAGCCCCGCACACTAGCCTTGCGCACAACCCTTGCACACAAGCCATGCACTCGAGCAATGCACACAAGCCTTGCACTCAAGCAATGCACACAAGCCCTGGACACTAGCCTTGCACACGGGCCTGGCACACAAGCCTTGGGCACTAGCCTTGCGCACTAGCGTTCCACATGAGCCTTGCACACTAGCCTTGGACACTAGCCTTGCACACAGGCCTTGCACACTAGGCATGCTTGGGCGAGCTGATCCCGCATCAAGTCGACGGGTCTAGGCATTCTTGGGCGCAGATCCCGCATCGTCTCGTCGCGTCTGGGCGCAAACACGTCGCGTCTCGTTGCGTCTTCAGAAGTCGTCGCTAACAGCACCTTTGGTTGCCACTGGTGGTTAGGCTGGTTGGTTGCGCAAACCCTATAGGAGGGTGGCATGCTGGTGGGCGTTTTTGCCCGGATAGGCACTAGAATGTGCAGATTTTGGGCGTTTTTGCCTGGATAGGCTAAGGAATGGGCATGCTTTGGGCGTTTTTGCCCGGATAGGCACCGGAATGCTTGGCCTTGGCTTGTCCTAGCAAGGCATTGCTGGGTTGGGCTCCCTTGGCCTTTTGGGCGCCTTGGACGATGTCTTGCGAAGACCATGGGCACAAGGCCATGGCATATGGTGAGGAAAGGACCACGGTTGCCAAGGTTAGGCACCGGAATGCTTGGCCTTGGCTTGCCAAAGCAGGGCATTGCTGGGTTGGGCTCCCTTGGCCTTCCGGGCGCCTTGGACACTGTCTTGGGAAGACCATGGGCACAAGGCCATGGCATATGGTGGGGAATGGACCACGGTTGCCAAGGCTAGGCATATAGAGAGGAATTGCATTTTTGCCCGGATAGGCACCGGAATGCTTGGCCTTGGCTTGCCATAGCAGGGCATTGCTGGGTTGGGCTCCCTTGGCCTTCCGGGGGCCTTGGACGCTGTCTTGGGAAGACCATGGGCACAAGGCCATGGCATATAGTGAGGAATGGACCACGGTTGGCAAGGCTAGGCATATAGAGAGGAATGGACCACGGTTGCCAAGGTTGCGCAAGTTTTGGGCATTTTTTGCCCGGATATGCCCAAGTATGCCCCGATAGGCCCGTTACGCCCCGGTATGAACGCGTATGCCCGGATTGACTCGGTATGCCTTGGGATACATGCGTATGCCCCGATAGGCTTGGTACGCCCCGATATGCGCACGTGTGCCCCAGTAGGGCTCGGTATGCCCCGGTATGTACGCGTGTGCCCCGATAGGCCCGGTATGCCCCGATATGCACACGTGTGCCCCAATAGGGGTCGGTATGCCCCGGTAGGTACGCGTGTGCCCCGTAATGCACGTTTCGCAGATCTCCCCGCATGTCCCGCCCCTATATGTAATACTTACTTACTTACTTACTTTCTTTCTTGCTTGCTTGCTTGCTTGCAATGGTTGGGAGTGCCCGGCATGCCCCGCTGCAGAGACCAAGGGCGCAATGACTTGGCACCGCGGATGCCGGGACTCCGGCACTTCCCGTGGCACTGATGGTTGGTTCCAAAGACAAAAGGCCGTGCAAGGCCACCGCACCGCGGATGATTTTGCTCGTGCTGGCGCCGTTGTGTGGCCAAAGAACATGCGCGAATGCTCGTGTCGGAAGGGTTGGTGTCCTGGCCCCGCGGGTGTCACGAATGCTCGGTTGCGAAGACCATGGGACCAGAGCCATGGCACGTCGGATGATGGCTCCAGCTGGCGCCCCGGCACTTTCTGTGGCATTGATGCTCGGTTTCAAAGACAAACGTGCGCAGGGCCAGGGGACCGCGGATGACTGCTCGTGCTGGCCCCGTTGGGCGGCATTGATGGTCGGTTGCAAAGAAAATGCGTGATTGCTCGTGTCGGGGCCTGGCAAGCCAAGGCCAAGCGAGCCATGGCAACGCGGATGATGGCTCCAGCTGGCGCCCCGGCACTTTCTGTGGCATTGATGCTCGGTTTCGAAGACAAACGTGCGCAGGGCCAGGGGACCGCGGAGGACTGCTCGTGCTGGCCCCGTTGGGCGGCATTGATGGTGTGTTGCAGAGAGCATGTGCGATTGCAAGTGTCGGCCGGGTTTGGGTTCCCTTGGGCTTTCGGGTGCCTTGGACGCTGTCTTGCGAAGACCATGGGCACAAGGCCCCGTCCTGGCCCCTTGTTCGATTCGCT